>NW_011888915.1:4574184-4588280 GCF_000151845.1 Pteropus vampyrus
TGCAATTTACCTTCAGAGCAATTTTCTCTTCTAATTTAATTAACTATGTAATTATTTTATGGTAATAATTTACTTAATTTTTCATCGATTTACTCTAAGTTCGGTGGGGACACAGACTACATTGTCTTGCTCACTGTTGAATCCTTCAGACATAACTGAGAGGTCAGTAGAGATTTGACTCACGTTTTAGATTGGCAGCTCAGCCATCTCTCTTGTCGTCTGACTAAAGCAAGTGCGAGGTGGGCAGCTACAGGTAGGACTAGAGAGGACTTTGAAGACGGAGGACAGGCTCAATATAGAACAGATGCTACTGTGTAGCAAAGAAAGAAACAAAACCTAGATAGATACAACAGAAGATGCTGGCTCTCATTGAAAAGACTGTAGCATGAAAAGTATAATAAAGCCAAGCAAATTTTCCACCAAATTTTATATACTAACTCTTGGAGTACCCACAAAAAGTAGACAAATAACTTTTAATTTATAAAGAGATGTCAGAGTAAGTAGGCAATATTTTTTTTTTTGTTTTTTGGTTTTTTTTTTTGTTTTTTAATTCTAAGCCATAGAAATAGGACTTGATTTTAATACATGATGATAACAATAGTAATAACAGCAACCACCAAATCTGAGTTCTTACATGGTTTAGTCACTTGGCTAACCATAATATCTAAAATATCTCATTTTATCTTCTTGTAAAACTTATAAGGCACAGAATGTAAAGGTGAGCAGGGAGGTAAGAAATAAAGAAATGAAAAATATGAACATATTAGAAATTATAGAAGGACCATAAAAGAGTAACAGGTTAAGTACAGAGTAGGAAACTCTCCCACCTAATTGGGACATTGGGTCAGACTCCAAGAACACTCCCTCGAGGTGGTGGCATTTGAGATAGGCTTTGAAGGACAGGGAGAATTGGAATCTGTGGAGATGTGAGTGGGAGAAATATTCTGGTAGGAAGTAATAGTTTAAAGGTAGGGAACCTCAAGAATTATTTAGAAAATAGTCAGTAGTTCTGTTTATGAGCATGTCCATATAATACCTGGTAAGATGTTTCTTAATGCTACTTTATGAACATGAAAATAATAACATTACGTTTCCTTCGACTTTTACTATGTAGTTATTTATAACTCAAATTCATTTTTTTATATTTACTCTAAATCACTTCAGTAGTTATGTAAATGTCTAATCAGTATGTTATCTATCCGAAACTGATGTAACATCATATGCCAACTGATATTAAAAAAAAAAAAAATTAAAATAAATAAATAAATGATAAATTACTCTAAAATAAAGCAGATTCCAACATCTATGTTTGGGGAACACACTAATTAGCTCTCATTTGGAAAGAATGGACTTCGACCTCTCTTGTCCAAGTTGGACAAAGAATGGCCCAATTATTCAGTCTGTACAATGCCTCAAGGCCTTTGTAAGAAGAAAGCATTTCAAAGTAAATCCAGAAAGTGTTTATAAGTCCCCAAAAAGGATGGCTTCATCTGCTTCCCTCCTGCACATCTCTGGGTTTTAATTAAACCATGAACGATAAGAAAAGGAATCAATATGCTGACATAATAACCATGGGTTTTTCAGGATTTCTCTGACTGTGATGTCTATTTTAGCCTTATCCCCCAAGATTAGGCAGCACTATTTCCTTTTGGATAAAGGAGAACATTAGAGGATTTTAAGGCAACACAGTCCATGAATCCAGGTGGTAAGATCTTAGTTTCTGACCCGTAGGCCACCCTTTAGAGACCTAAGAAAAGGCATTTGAGTGATCGGGTTTAATGCCTTCTCTGGAAAACACTTTTAACCCAAATGTTCCCTTGATTTCTGAGAGGCTATCATAGTAAATCTCTCAGAAAGTGGCAGTGGAGAAAATATTCTGCCTGTTGTTCTTGAGATCTGGAGCAAGGCTTGCTCATTCAATGAAGCAGCTCCCCTGGGAGTGTGATAGGCTACACAGGAGGCCTGCAGAAGAGCTCTGTTTGGGTTGCAGAGCACTGATTTTTAAATGCAAACTTCAGATCTCTAAACCGTCTATGCACTCACTAGTCTCTGCATCTGGAGAGACTGATGCACTTATTCCTCTTGCTGCTCCGGTCCATGAGCTTTGCTTTACAGCAGGGTTTCTCAGCCTCAGCACTAGTGACACCTGGGGCTGAATAACTCTTCGTTGTTGTTGGGAGTGGGGCTGGGGTGTCTGTGGGGAAGTGGTGAAGGATGGGGAGGAGGTGTATCCTGTCCATTATAGGAGTTTTAGCATCATCCCTGGCCTCTTCTCTAGATGCCCAGTAACGAGCCTTCCTCATCCCAGTCCTGATAATGAAAAACGTCTCTAAACATTAGCAGAATATCCCCTGGGGAGCAAAATCCACCCCTATTCCCCCCCCCCCCCACACACACACACACAGAGAATCCCTGCTTTACAGTAATAAGGCCTCAGAGACCAGGGCTGGAGTAATGGCCACAGTCATTGTACATGAGACAGCATAATGTGGGCAAACAGTACATTGAGCAGAAGTAAGGAGAACTAAGTTGTAACTGTAATTCTTCATGCCTCATTTTTCTCACCTCATTCTCCTACAGATCTAGTGTATAAATCCTATGAAACAATATTTGTCAAAGAGTTTTGAAAATGTACAAATATAATGTTGTTGCCATTTGGTCTAATCTGGTTCTTTAGGCAACCACCGACATTAGCATATTGAAAAATGGATGCTCTATTCTGCAATAAATACTTTAAATTTGAAGGGATCTCATCCACCAAGTTTGTTGACCAGGAATTGAACTAAGCAGAAAGAAACATCACTCTTGCCACTAGAATGAATTTTTCTTTGGGTCTCCTATCTTATTGGTCTTTGCTGATTGGAAAGTTGGTATTCATTCATTGATGCATGCATTTATTCAATAAGTATTTGTTAAGTACCACTATGTTCCAGGCAACATGCAAGGCACTAGGGATTCTTATAGGACTTGTTGTGGTAAGCAAGTTGTTATAGCAGACACCATAGATATGGTGCAGTAGAGGAAATGTACAAGGAATAAGGATATTATAATGCATTTGGCAAATACAATAGTGGATAATATCCAGGACTTCCTAGAAGGGATACCAAGCTTAGAGTTCAAGGTTAGGGAAGCCTCACTAGGAAAAGGGAAACCCAAGCTTAGATCTGAATGATGACTAGGGATTTTCCAGGGTAACAGAGAGTGAACAGTATTTCTGGCAAAGGAGAGAACATGTGGGTAGTGCTGGAGGTGAGGGAACATGGCATGAGGGAATGTGCGGCACAGAGCACATGAAGGAAAACAGTGAGTGAGGCTGGGAACAGCCTGAGAACAATGAAACCCATTGAAGATTTTAGGGAGGCAAGTGACATGTAGGACTGTAGGTATAGTGTGAAGAGCAGACTGGAGGGAGTCAAGACAAGGAGGATGGAGGATGGAGGCTGCTTCAATATCCAGAAGAGAGAAGATGGCGTCCAAACTAGGACAGTGGCACTGGGCCTGGAGAGAGGTCAAGGGCCTTGAGAGGTGAAGATATTTAGGAAAAAGAATGACACAACTCAGAATCAATGAGCATCTGTGTTGAGGGAAATTAGGAAGGCAGAGGGAAGGGAGACTCTAAATGGGTGATCTTTTGTAGGAAGTATCTAGAGTTGACTAAGGCCACTGTCGTTGTAGTAACAACAACAACAAAAAAAAAAAATCAAAGAATGTTTATGGGGCCCTTGGTGAGCTCAGGTCCCTGAACTAACGACTAACACGTACTATCTCATTCAAGTCTTACACTATCTCTGTGATATAGGATCTATTATTCTTAGTACATCGAGGCTCAGAATAACCTGCTCAAGGGCATACAACTGGTAATGACAGAGCCAAGATTCAAAGTCAGCTTCCTGACCCCAACGCCTGCTCTCTGAACTATCACATATAAACATTAACTCACTTGAGTGTTTATCTATTAAACCGTAGGTCTTCCGGTTACTAACGCTAGCTTTGGAGAAATCACTGAATCACTTAAGCTCTTTGAATCTCAGTTTCTTCAGCCAACATCTGGGTATTAGACTATCTCCCTCAGAGTTGGTATAAAGATTAAATTAGCCCTAACACTGAGAGAGCAAACATTTACCGAATGTCAACTATATTCCATGCTGTGTTGTAAATACTTCATATACAAGCAAATTTCATCCTCACAAGTGCTTTTGAAGTAGCTTCTTTTATTGTCCCTATGCTGTAGATGAGAAAATTGAGGCACAGATAGATAAATGCTACACTCAGAACTGCACAGCTGGGGTGCGAGCCTGGGTGTGCATTTCTAGAACCTGTGTTCCTCGCCACTGTGTCCTGCTGCCTCTACTAAGAAGTAAAATCTTAGAAAGTACCTGACAGAATAAGAGCCTAACACCTGGAAAGCTGTATTTGCTCGGTGCTGGCTACATTTTTTTTTCAATATTAAATTTATCAAATTTTTAACAAAATCCAGGCACCGTATCAGGCAAACAGAGTAGACATGGCCTCTTTCCTAATGCCTTCATTGGACTTCTGGATTTTTTTCATTGTCAAGCCACCCATGCCCATGAGAAGTGGGGACTTGTCAGTGGTTTACGTGGACTGCTTCAGAGACACCAAGGGAGCTAAGTGTCATCAGGAGTCAAGTGTGATTAAACTGTGTGTCGGACAAAAGACCACATAGAACACTTTGGAGGGGCTCCTCCTGCCTTCCTTTCTTCCATCTTTATGCACCTATTTGTAGGCAAGACAAAAGTACTTCAGTGTCTAATTGAAAGAAAATAAGCAGCTAATACAATGAAGTCAGAAAAATTTATCTAACAGACATTTGGTGACCAGAGGCCAGGGACCACAGAGTCATGATTCTTTTTAACTGGAAAGGATATCAGAGAGCTAATCTAAGCCCATAATGTCACAGAGGAACCTGGGGAGGTGGAGATGTTAAGTGATGATGTGAACTGGTGAATGGGTAGCTTTGCTTGTGTCCCTTTTCCTTCCTGCACCCCAGTTTCTTCAAATATACAATGGAGAGGTTGGAAATGATCCTCTAGTTTCCTTCGAACTCCGATAAGCTATGAATTTAAATGTTCAAATCATACAGTTACCTATTTTCTTATTACTGCATGTGGACAAATAATATTTTGATTAGGAGTCATGAGTGTTAATGAATTGTTCATATTTGTTGATGATGCAGAGGCAATTAGCTAGCTATAATTTTCTTCGATTGCTTCGGCATTCTGTTTGTAGAACCTGAATCTAGAATCCTCTATAGATGCTTTTTGTTCTTTCGAAAGATGAGGCTTGTCTTTGCACAAATATGAACAATCCTTTTGGTCAATGCATGGGTCTGATAGACATTTTAAACTCTTTTTGAAACAAATTTATCAAACTTATCAAATAGTAAACATTAAAAATAAGTAATTATCTGGGTGGTAGGATGACAGATTATTTTTATTTTCTTGTAATCCGCGTTTTCATCAGCATAACAGCTAACATTTACTTAGCATTTACTCTGTGTCAGGTTCTGTGCTTTATGTAGATTATTTGTCATTTGCTCACTAGTCTATGAAGGAGAAACTAGTCCCCTCCCCCATTTTATAGGGGAGGAAATTAAAGTTACATCAAAATAAGGTATGTAACCCATTCGAAGTGACACCACAAGTGGTGCCGCTGGGATTCAAACCCAGACTCTCTGTTCAGACTTCACGATCTTAAGTCTAGTATGTTAGTGCTTCCTGGTGCCCTCAAGTTACTAATAGGGATATAGAGTATCGCTTTATGTGAAAAGAAATGCAAATATTTAAAAAGTAATACCTGGGGGGTGGTTTGGATAAAGTTTATAAATTACTTTTTCAGTTTTAGTTTCATGAACTGGTTTAAGTTGCTAATAAATAACAACACTTTTTAAAAAACAACTTATCTTCAGCAAACTAAAACACATTCTCTTGGGTCCATTTGATGACAAGCTGCACTTTAATCATGGAATAATAAAGAGCAAGAATATAAATTCTGAAGCATATGTGAATGGTAAATTGTAGAAAATTACCACCAGTTTTCCTTGGAAAATAGGCACTTAATATCAATATTTGTAAATCATTTCTGCTTAAATATCATTTGTATAGATCTGCAACATTGAAATTCCCTGATGTCTTTGATCAGTGATGTAGAAGAAGAAGTTCACACTGAGAAATGGCTTGTGCCATAATTTGGGGAAAGGTTGCTTTAAATTGTAATCAGAAGAAGCACTCTTGAAACAATAGGTAGTAATGATTCTTTAAAAATAGCTGACAAAATTATGGAAATATCATGCATAGTAAAGCATGAAATTTAAAAAATATATCCCACATTCCCCAAACCACAAACTAAAAGGACATTGCCACTTCCATGGGTTCCTGAATTTGTGATTTCAACAATGCCTTGAACATCGATTTCTGGCATTGACTAAAACTAAAATTTTACAAGTTCTAATTGTAGTCCTCCGCAAAGTGCCAGACCACAGGCAATTTTTTACAATGAGAGGTGAAGTAGAAAAACCTCTAGGTTGGAAGCATAAACAAAACAAACAACAGAAAAGTCTGAGTTTAAAGCTGAGGTTTAATTCTCACAATACATCTCTAAGGAAAGTGATTGAAGCTCTCCTTGGAGGTGAAATGCGCTAGGCTTTTGTTTGCACGTCAAATTGCCAGTCCTCTATTTTACTATTAGCTCTTAACATCAGTATCCTTGTGCTTAAACTCTTCTAACAGCTTCCCACTGTATCCAGAATAAAACACAAATTACTATCTCCGGCTTACAAGGCCTCCCCTGACTCTGCCTCTGCTTTTTCTGCACCATCGTCCTTCTCTTACTCATCACTCTGGTCGTCCTGGCCTTTCTTCTGGTTGTGTTGATATTGCTTCTGCCTCAGGGCCTTTGCACTTACTGTTCCCTGTGTCTAAACACTATTCCAACAAGTCTTTTGAACCTGCCTTCTAGTCATTATTTGGGTCTAGACTCAAATGTCACCTATTTAGAAAAGCCTTCACAGGACAACTGTCTAATGTAGCACTTTCTCAGCCATGACCACATTACCACGTTATATCCTTTATAGCCCACGTGGCCATCTGAAATTTCCTTGTGTCTTTGTAAGCCTGCTTTTTAAATTATCTGTCTCACCCACCAGAATGTGAATTCTATAACGCCGGAGACCTTGTCTATTTCAAGTGGGGCTACGTTCCCAACACCTAGTTCCCAATGCATATTTACTGAATAAATGGATGGATGAAATTCAATATTCTTACCCCTAACCATTCTATTATAAAGTTAGCTATACCCTCCTTTTTCTTCTTTTCTTTTTAAAAAAATGCTCTACCTAATAAATTAAAAATAAACATGCTGAAGAAAAAGGCACAACACTTTCTTGAAGCCTTGAGCACAAAACCAGGAACCACCCTGCAGTGTCCATATGCTTAATTATTTAATCTCAGCTTTCAAATTCCATTAACAAAAACACACAGGCAATAAATGGGATGATGCTGAGAGCGTGCGTAATTTGCAACATAAAAAGAAAACAAAAGGCAAGTAATCTTCTCACACACCCCAGAATCCAGCTTCAAGGAGGTCTAGGGAAGCTTGGCAATGGGTTTGCCTGAGCCAAATGTTCTACATACAGCAAGCCAATGAACCTCTCCTCCCTTTGCCTAGTAGTAGCAATAGAATTGGTTAAGTCACAGCTGCCTCTTCTTCCTGTAGTGGACACTGTTGTTGGACCACCTAAAATTGGACCCTATTCCTTGCATGAAAGCCCAGATTTTTATTGTGGCATCTTCTACTCAGGGATGGCGATCCCATGCCAAACTCAAACGCAAGCCTAGTTTGTGTAAGCCAGTTCCGCTAATCCCATTTCCCCTAGTGTTGGTTTAGAAGCAGGCATATGACTCAGGCTGAGATCAAGAGGACAGCTAAAGAAATTTGCTGGTGACATCTGGGGGGAAAAAGATTCCTTTTTTTTTTTTTTTTTTTAAATCCCAGTGTTCTTTGACTGGGTTTTGTTGTGTCTGAATGTGATACCCAGAATGGCTGGAGTTGTCTTGGGACAACACTGACATCCCATGGACAGCAAGGCAGGAAAATGGAGAGAATCTGAGCCCTCCATGCTTTTCTTCACCCAGGAAATTAATCAGCTTGTGGGGGGCTCCCCGTCTCAGACCTATTACGTGAAAAACTGGGTTAGGGCATTAACTGCTTAACTGGGCTCCCTGCTTCTGACCTTGGTCCCTTACTATTTATGATTGACCTGCTGCTAGAAAGTGTTTTAGAACCAGTGGGCTCTCTGCCTGGTTCAGGCAGAAGTCCAGCTCTTTACAGTGGTCTGTAAGGCTCCTGCTTGCATCCTGCAGCCATCGTCTCTCTCTGTCTGCAGCCCTCACAATTTCCCCCTTTTCTCACTCAACTGAAGCCGCACTAGCCTTACTTCTAGTACTTGAACATACCACATAAGCTTCTGCCTCAGGGCATTCGCACTAGTTGTTACCTCTCCGTGGACTCTTTCCCAGATAACCTACATGACTTGGCCTCTTGCCTTTTTCATATCATTGTTCAGATGTCATTTTTTGCATGAAGTCTTGACCATCCTACTTAAGAGAATATCCACACTCCTGCATCCCCATTGCTTTATGTTCCTTTGTTGCAGTTACAACCTTATATTTTATATCCTACTAATTTATTTTGTCTATTGCTTATCTCCCCTGCTACTGAATCTCCAATACCTAGAATGCCTAGCACGCAGTAGATACTCAGCAGATGTTTGTGGTACCAAGGAAGAGACAATAATTCTTTTATTGTTCCACATATTTTGAGACGAATTTTTCTGTTGAAGCTGAAAGCATCTTGAGTGATGGATTTCCCTTGAGCTGTCCTGTGACCAGTGCCCTGCATTTTCAAGACGGTCAACCATGTTTTAAATTCATAGTCAGTGCCTCTAGAACAGAGCACTCTCCACCCCAAAGCCATCAATCCATGTCATGTAGTAGAAGATCAGCAGTAAAAAAATCACTGGTATAGGATTAAAAGTTTGCTTTCTGGTCTCAACGAGACCTTGGGCAATTTAAAATTTATTGCTCTCTGCTTTACTCTCATCTCTACGAGGAATGCTCTATCTAGTATCTGTAATATCTAAACTATCTCTTTTGTATCTGGTTATAAAACCTACTCTGGTTATCATGGGGGTTATAGGATGTAAAATGACTCATACATGTTAAAAGCAGACAAGTGCTATGTACATTTGTAGCAGATTTCTTTGAATGAGCTATTTTGTTCTCCTGAAAACTTTCATTATTGTTGTATTGATGGTAACAATGTATTTTTTTATTTGTTGACATTTATTACTTACTGAAGACTACATTCAGTCAATAAATATTCACTGAGCCCTTACTCTGTGCCAGATTACTTTTGAGGAATGCTCTCTCATCGTGGTTAAAAACACAAACTCTGAAGTCAGACAGATATGTGACTAGGGTAAACTGCTAAACTTTCTGAGCCTCAAATTCCTCCACTGTAAAATGAGGTTAAATTGTCTCATACCTTACCGTTGTGGCAAAGATGAAATGAGATGATACACTGAAAATCATTGTTATAGAATCCGGTCCAATGAAGTCTGATTAAATAGAATTATTATTATTATTATTCCTCTACCGTGGCCAGGTACTGCGTAGTTCTTTCAAAGATCTTATTCACAATATGTCTCAATATCATCTCAAGATAGTCCAGGGAGGATGAGTGATTTGCCCTAAAGGACTGTTGAATCCTACATAAAACTCAGATCTGTAGCCTAAAAAGCCTGACTAACTCCTATTCTTTCCTTACGTCTCAGACTGGCCTCCAGTTACTCTAGCAGGCCTTCTCTGCTCATTCTCCTATGCCACTGTGCATTGGGTTAGGTAACTTATTCTTTTTCCAGCTCTTCCACGGGATTTTAACTGACTTGTCGATATCCCTCAGGAGCATGTAAATGCTTCCAGCCCAGTGCCTGGCACATAGTAGTTGCTCCATGGAGCCTTTTCTCTTTCTTGGCTGGAAATGTTTCATTACCTAATGCTTACAAAGAGAACAGAATGTTTGAGTTCAGTGTTGTACGCAGAACCTGCTTCCCTTCCCCCACAAAACCCGGCAAGTTTCTTGCGAGTCCACTTCTCGCCGGGCCACCTTCAGAGGACAGCAAGCCTGCAGCTCTCTCGCATCAAGTCATCCTCCATCACAGCTGAGAAAAATGCTTTCATCTTGTGGCAACTTGTTCATAATCAGACCAATTTTGCTTCTAGCAGATTGGAGCCCTGTACAAAGTAAAGTTGCTTAGGAAATCCCTTTGTAAACTACTGGATGCAAAGAGGAGATTTCGAGCTTCCTTTTGACATACAGAGAGAAAAGCTTTTCACTCACTCCCTTCAGCTCCTGGGGAAGAGAACTGGGCTACATAGTAACTTGTATTTATTGGCATTCTGGTTTCCTATAAAAGCACTCAAAATATGCTCAGATGTTCTATCTGTTCTGCTCTCACAATAGCCTTCTGATGTGATGAAAGAATAGAATTTCTTAGTGTGTCTCTTGGATCAAACCTGTGTTAGAATTATTTGAGATGCCTGTGAAATTAGCAAGCTCACTGATTCCATCCCAGACCTTCTGAGTCAGACTCTCTAGGGGTAGGACCTAGGAACATGCATTTTAGCATCCTCTCCAGGTGATTCAGATGCACAATAAGGTTTGGAAACCACCTGGCGACCTAAGATGACTAACTGGCGAGCTGAACCCAGTTTAAAAGTTAGGGATAACTCAAGTTCAAATTGGTGCCTGTGTTGGTGGCTTGAGGTCATTGATCTAGAAAGCTTCTGTCCAAAGACAAGAGTTCTTTTTCTTAAAACTGGAGTTCTTAACACAGTCACCATTGCATCCTATATCCCAGAAGAGTGAGGCAAGCTAGGCTTTATTTTATACCCTTGTGGCTAAGATCTGTGGGTAAAGTCACAATCACCCTGTGCCATTTATGTTGCATAAACACCTAAGAAAGTTTGTCAGTCGTGACTTCTTTCCATAAAATGAGAAGGTCACTGTCTTTGTACTTCTTTGAGATAACCCAACCGCATTTTTCTGTTTTGGTGAAAGCAAAAAGTCATAATCACTGAAGGAAAGCTGAAAAATCACTTCTATTATCCTCAAGTTTCTCAAACATCAGTACAAATATCAAACTTATAAACATTTTAGGTAGAAGTCTTTGCTAGGAAGTCACTCGCAAATCATCAGCTTTTAGTTTAGGGTGCATGGAATGCACCTCACATTGGCAAACGAATTGATATTTTTCTCTCATTAGAAAACTGAATCAATAGAATGCCTTGTGCTTCCCTCTACATGAGTCATCTTTTCAGCGAGAGTGGAAAAAAGAAGGCCATGCTCGTGGATTAGAACAGAACAAATGTCACTGTTATTTCCCACAAATAAGATGAAACGAACTATATTGACAGATATTAAAGAACTGCAGAATGAAGAATGAACAAAGTATCCTATAATTGAAGTATCAGAAAGAAAAAAAAAAAAGACCATATGTTATAGCTGAAGAAAAAATAACCCAGAAATCCCATCAGGTAAGTCTGACTCCCTCTTGCTCACAGAATCATACACCAAATCTGAAGACATGGTCTGATGTCCGGAGGGGGAAATTTCCAGCATGTAAAGTGCTCCTATGATGACACTGTATAACACTTCATGAGATAAAATCGTATATTATATGAAACGTGCAGGCTAGGCAAGCCAAATGCAAAAATTGCACATGGTGAACCTTTCAATGTGTGTCTCCGAAAAACAAAACAAAAAAAAAAGATGAAAGCTTCGGGCTATTGACAAGTGGTTTGTTGACAGCATGTCAGCGTGGTTTGCAATGATTTATGCAATTCCATCCAGTTTACTGGTTCCAAATGCCACCTATGTGCTGGTGCCCCCCGAATTTCTATCTCCATCTTGTATTCTCTCTCTGAAGAGCCGCACTCATATACAACTTCCTCCTTGGCATCTACACCTGAGTATCTTATAATAATTTCACTATTAATATGCTCAGAATAAAGCTTACGATTTTTCTCCCAGAAGGAGTTCAAGATAGGCCACCCCAAAATATGCTGCTTTGGTATATGGATTACTTAGAGCTGAAGGCACTTGTAAAACAGCACATGTAGGGAGAGGCTTTCTCTGCATTCCCCTTGTCTGCCTAAAGACAGATCCTCCAGAAGGACCCCAATCATCATAAATTCTCTCCAGGAGTTTTATCAACCAGGGAAGATTGATTTTTATCACAGAAGAGGAGACTAGAGGTAGACACCACGCCCAGACAAACTTTGTCACAAACAATCATAACTCCCATCTATTTTTCTAAAGGTCCATTCATCTTCCCTTAAAAATCATTTACTCTCCTCTAAGAGCTCTACAACCCTGTTCCTCTTTCCCTATTAAAAAGGTATGTAAGCTCTCGACTCTCACTGCCCTTTTGAGTATTCACATTTTTCCCCCTGCGATGCCTGCGTGTATGTAATATTAAAAATAATAAATTTATATATATCTTTTGTTCTGTTAATCTGTCTGTTTTCAGTTTATCTCATGGACACAGCTATCAAACCTAGGAGGGCAGAGGAAATCATGTCTTGCCTCGTCTATATCCCCAAATATGTTTTTTTTTCAGTTTTACTGATCCCAACAGTTGGTGCCCACAAAGCACCCAATTGTTCAAGGCCAAAAGCTGGAGGCTGTCTTAATTCCTTTATCTCTCTGCTAAAATCCAGTCTATTATCTCCAAAATATGTCTGAAGTCTCTGCCTTTCTCATCATCTTCACCTTTTCCACTCAAATAAAGCCACGTTATCCCTCATCAGAATTCCAGTAAGAACTTATTTTAATGGTATACATTTAATCTCTAAATTCCTTCAATGACAAGGGGTTCCACGATTCTCAAAATAAAACCCAGACCCTGTAAAGTGACCTAAAATGTCCTGCCAGATCTAGACCTTTCCTACCTCTCTGCCTCCCCAGAGCACACAGCTCCCTCTCACCCAGCTCCAGCCACACTGGACTCTCAAAGCTTTGAAAATATCACTCTTTCTCTTGCTGCTGGGCTTGTACAGTGCTTGTTTTAGTACTACCTACAATGACCGACGCATGATTCTTTGAACGCTCTCATTCCCATCCTTCAGGCGTCGGCTCAGGTGCTACCTCCTTAGAAAAGCCTTCACTGGTGCCCTTACTGAAATGACCCCTCTAAGAACGCCTTCATGCCACACTGTTTACGTCTTTCTTAGTGTTCATCAAAGCATAAATGACCTTCTATTTTTCTACTTTTTATTGGCCAATTTTCTCGTTATAATTTTTTTACTTGCATATCAAAGAAAAAGAGTGTCAATTAAGTAGATGCTATAAATCTAATTTTTAAATGCTTTAAATTGAAGAGTCTGGAAAATGGGCATTGTTATATAGTGACAATGGATATGTAAGTTATTAATTTCTCTAAAAGACCATTGATATTTTAAATTTTAAAAAATCTTAAAATCATGCTTGCATGAAACTTAACCAAGGAATTCTGCTTTTGAGAGTATATCCCAACAATATAATCATAGTGACTAACCACAACAACAGAAGATTTTCTATGTGCTGTGTCGTTAAAGTGTCTGTCTAATTATATTCTTATAGCAATCTTTCAAGGTAGAATTTGTTACTTAAATTTTACATATCAAGAAATGAAATCATGAAACATTTGAAGTAACTTGATCTGTGCCAATAAGTGAGACCAAATTTTGACCTACGCTTTTTTTTGTAAAACATATGCTCTTAATCACTGTACCACATAGCTTTTTCTGGATAAATACAGAGTAGCTATTTAGGATGTTATAAATCTTGAAAACTCAAGTAAATAAATTAGGGTGCCTGTTGTTCAAAATATGAAAGATGATCATTATATACTGTTAAGTAAAAAACATCTATTTACAAAGTAGTATTTCTAGGATGACTCCATTTCAGTAAAACAAACAAAAAAATCATGATTTTGTTCATTATAAACTAACCAGTCCCTTTCACAGTGTCTGTTA
>NW_011888915.1:4589097-4613074 GCF_000151845.1 Pteropus vampyrus
CCAGGGACAAACGAGTGCTCTTATGAGCATCTAATGCCTGATGATCTGAGGTGGAGCTGAGGCGGTGATGCTAATGCTGGGGAGCGGCCGCAAATACAGATGAAGCATTGCTCCTTGCCTGCCGCTCACCTCCTGCTGTGAGGCCCGGCTCCTAACAGGCCAAGTACTGGTTCCAGTTCTCGGCCCAGGGATTGGGGATCCCTGATCTAGATACTGTGTGTGTGTGTGTTTTTAATTTACCTAGCCCTCATAGCCATCCTAATAGATACCTATATTATTATTACCATTTTGCAGACAAGGAAATTTAGGCATAGAGACATTAAGTGACTTGGCCAAGGTCACCAGTTGAAAAGTGGTAAAAATGGAATGAAAAAGTCAATAGCAGAAAAAAAGTGAAAGAGAAAATTGAATAATTTCTATTGACTGTGATCAGTGTAGAAAACCAACTTGTGTAGAATCTGATTTTTAAGAACCTTGATTTTTATCAAGTGAAAGTCATTCAATAATTGACTTAAATATTTAACTACCATTGAGGCAGTATTAGTGCAGGTTAAATGACATCAAAAATATGTTGGCTAAGGAACCGAGATGACACTGGCAGTGTGTTGGTGTCTAACCTGATTATCCTCTCAGAAAACATTTCTACCTTTATTCGTCACTTTAATATGATTTTTCCAAAGTCAGGCTTGATTGTTATTCTGACTCTGACTCTATGACTCAGTTAACAGTTAGTTTAAGCAGTCTACTTATTAAATTATATTCAGTAAACATTTAAACCTATCCTCAGTTCACTTATATTCATGATGGTCATCTAAGAGCATGTGAGAAAAATGCAGATTCTTGGGCCTCGTTCCAAACAGCTAAGTGAGACTCTATCTTCAAAACAATGTTTAAAGAGCTGGGGCTTTGGAGTCCTATAGACGAGCATCGAAACCCAGCTCACCTTCATTAGCTATGGAGACTTTGGCAAAGAACTTAGTCTTTTCCTCGGTGTTTAGTTTCAATATCCTCATAGGTAAAGTGGGAATAAATATATCTATTTCTCATCAGATTTTTGTGAGGATTAAATTAGCATGAGGGTCTAATTATAATGATATTTACAACAGCTTACAAATATTGAGTACTTATGAAGTATCAAGCACTGTGGTAAGTGCTGTTCCTACATTACCTTTTAACGTGTCTTAAGCACTTAGTAGAGTGCTTGCCACATGGTAATTTCTCAGCTGATAAGACCTCTTGCTTGAATAGACACTCAGAATCCTTGTAATTGGTAGGAGCCAAACACGAAGACAAGATTTAAGTCCAGAGTCTGACAATAATCGATAACCTGCAACAAATCTCTAGCCTCGTGGCCCCCAAAGCCAGTCCCCTGCATCAAAATCATCTGGGTAGCTCCTTTAAACGCATTGTGTCACCCTGGTCTTCACACCTCTAACTCAGTAGCCCGTGGGAGAACTGAAAATCTCTATTACTTAAAAAGTACAAGTTATTTTTAATTGTGGCCAAGATTTAAAACAACTAGTTAACCTGAGCTTCAGTTTTCTCAAGATTCATGAGGTTAGAGATAAGCCGTTTTTTTTTCTCTTTTCCATCTTTAATGTCTAGGACAGCACTGCCATGTAGAAGGCACTCACAAATATTTTTGATTAGATGAGCATAAAAATGCGCCTAATAAAGCCTGTTCTTTCTCCTTTGTAGAGGCTTTATGAAGACCATTTTTGAAGCTCCAATTGATAGTATATCTGAAAAATAGAAGATGCCATCCAAAAGTATAATTTTATAGATTTAATCATTAACTTATTTTGGTGTGCTTTTCCCACTCTTTAAACATAAATCATTTGGTTTTGAGGTATCCACCATTATACTCAGTGTCTAAAAATGAATTACAGCAAGATTACAGATAAAACTCCTCCTACAAATTACTCAAAATAATTTTCATTCGAATTATTTTACTCAGAATTAAGATGCTATGGAGTGACCTCAAAGTTTACGTGCATTTATGCCTATGAGTTTCCATACTAAAGTTCAACTCTGTCAACTGTTCACTTCCTCACTCATCAAAATTAGTTTTAGACCTGTGCTGTGCCACATCTGGTATCTACACCTACCACCGAAGCAGTGAAAACTTCTGGAGACGACCTTTACGGCATTCCGCTAGAACAGCTAAACCGTAATTTAAAACACCCCGAAGGACTATTCTAGTTCCTTCCAATTCCCTATCATTCAGCTCTTTTGAAATGCAGACATTCTTTGGGAGAGCAATGGAGGTCTCCAAGCTCAGGCTAGTAAGGGAAGAAAATGAAGAGAATTAAAAACGAGTTCTTCAGGAGGAGGAAAACGAATGCACTATTCCAGGAAAAGGGCCCTGGAACAAGAAAATCTGTTGAGAGCCAGAAAGGCAATTATATGCTGATATTGGGACCCAAAGTACCCAAAAGTTATACGACTAGGCTTGACTTCTGCATTCCCCTGTGTGTTTCATGTGTAGTCATAAGTGATGCTCAACACAGAGTGGAAGGAGGAACTTAACCTCTGTGTGACGTCTTGAAATCTTTGGACTCAGAATTCTGCAGAGCTGGAGACCATCCTGAAATAAGACTTGCCTAGTTTAGCCTCTCTCTGAAAACCTATTGCACCAAAAGTTTATTTTAGTGGAAATAAAATCCACTTCAACAGGAAAAAAGGGTAGAAAGACATGAATAAAGCCATTGCTAGTGCTGATGGGGAGACTTACATTCATGGACACGAAGATGAAAGTTTTCAAATCTGGAACCAGCACAAACCCCCAAGGAGGCAAGAAAAGGGGTGAGGGAGTTGTCTCCTACCTTCCGTGGCTCCAATCTCGATAGTGCCTTTCACTTGACTGAAGCACCATAGTGTGTCCTGGGTGAGCGCCCCGACTCCTGAAAGTGACACAAGAAGACTCTTCAGATTGGGTTCAGAGTTCCCTATTGCTCTTAAAAGGCCAAGAAGAAGAGAAACACGTAGTGAAATCCATGCATTTCTAGTGGGAGGTGTGCATACCCGGTATCATCTTGTCACAGAGGAGACCCCAATGAGGCCTGGGAGAATGGTCGGTCTGCAAGTACCACGTCCTGCTATGAATCACTGCTCTGTCTCCTCCATCTGACCACGCCAGGACTAGTCTGAGCTGGAGCAATTGGAGTTTGTCCCTTCTCAGCCCCTGGCAGCATCCTAGAGCAGTTACAACTGGCCTGCAGTCACACCCCGTGTGACTGCCCCTTTTCATGAGAATACTAATGCTTTTGATTGTTTTCCTTCTGTGGTGGTGAGGAGGAGAAAGAGGCAGTTCCTCAGAAGGGTGAGAGAAAAAGAAAGGCAACATTTAAAAAAAAAAAAAACTGGTTTCACAGCTTGCATGGCTGAACAGCCAGTAAGGGGTCAGATACTCAGAGAACTTCCATCTCTCTTGTTCACTTCTTGACGGGATGCCAAAATCAGAGCTGACTGGAGAGTAGAGGCAAACAAACAAAGGTTAGAGATGGGGGTGGGGTGGCTAATACAGACTTGGGGAGTCAGTTGCTGACAAATGGGGCCTACTTTATTCCATTAGGATTTCTGTTTCAAATTTGAATTGGATCTTTGGCAGGGTGAAATTTTCTGGCTTATTATGACTTCAACTTTCTACAAATATATGTAACCAATACTAATAGATATGCTAATATATATACTAATACATTTATAATATGTGTATTTAAGTCAAAAAGGTCCTTTTCTGAACACTTCTGCATGGCACTGGTGCCAGTTTGCTTTTCAACGGCATAGCTGTTCTCTTTTTTTACAATATTGCAGAGTCAAATTTTGGGAGAGTGTATGAATTTAAGAATGATTATATTACTAGGAAAAATACCAAATATCAAAACCAAATTGATGCTCTAAAATATATACTGAGTAGCTATCCTTATTGTCAGCAGCAGACTTTTATTGAAAATGAACCCCTTCATTCACCGAGTCACGTAAGAGTAGAGTTGTTCCCCAAATGCCACCATATTTGATGGAACAAGAGAGCATCATCATTAAGAGCATACTTTGTAGTCAGATGAGATTTGCCTTTGACCTGGGACAAGTTCCTACCCATGATGAAATTTTGTTTTCCTAGTTAAAAATGGCAATAATATTAGTACCCTTCTCTCAGAGTTGCTGTGGATATCAAATGTGCTTAGCATAGTCAAGCAACTGAAAAAAGGATATTACTATTATTATTAGCAAGGATTCTACAAAGTTTAATAGTAAAAATGAGAATATTAGCTGAGAAATTTTCACTTATTTGCTATGAGGCAGGCACTGTGCAAAACACTTTTTACATGGTTTACTCCATTTTCACACAGATCTGTGAGGAGAGTACTATTATAACTCCATTTTACAGATGAAGAAACTGAGGCTCAGGAAGTTTTGGTAACTGAGGTCATACTTAGGATGTGGCAGAGCTGGGATTTCCATGTAAGCTGTCAGAACGCTAATACCCCCAGTGAGCCAAGGTTAGCTTGCCCATTAAATGCCAGTACCCCAGTGCACCGGTCAGCTGGCCCATTCAACAGTGAGGCCCTTAGGCCAGGGAGGCTGTGCACCTTCGACTGGAGTCTCATTTAGAAGGCTGAGCTGGAATACAGTTTCGGATGTCAATTATTAAAGTAACTTTGTCTCCTCTAAAACTATATGGGGCTAAAATTTCCCAATAAAATCAGCCTCTGGAGGGAAGAAGGAAGGCCCTTGGCAGCATTTATTATGGAGTGCAGTGAAAGACCACATTCGCAATCCAGTTGATCACTACTTGTACTTCTCACTCTGGCATTGGATTTTAGCATCAGACATACTTTGGAAGTTCTTATTCTTTGTGAATTGCTGTCACCGGCCCTCTCTAAACTGCCAATTCGACTGTTGAATTTGGTCTCTTAGGGAACACCAACCACAGATGAGGTTCTCCTGAACTTTTGTCCTGGCACCGTTTCTATATCACTAGTTATGACTCTGGGTGTACACGCTACCTATCACCGCAAACGTGTACTTTAAAGTAAGCAGACATACACAACTCTGAAACATGTACACACCTAGGCAGATTTAAATATGAGCCTATGTATAGATATTTGTATTGCTTCCGGGAATTTATCTTTAGAAGGAAACTTGTGTGAAATCAACTTATTTCATATGTGAAAGACCAAGTCACAGAAAATTACGAACTTGCTGTGAGTCCCAGAGCAAGGGATCATGTGACCAGTTACTGTCAGTGAGAGTTCTGACCATCACCCCTAGATATGGTTGCCTGGGCCTGATTGATTAGCATGAGAGAGCAAGGCAGCCAACGTTTTTGTCAGTTTCTTGTCCAGGGCAGTCTTTGATTGGACCTAGCTTCTGTCTTCTACAAAGATCATTGCCAAATGATGACATTAATGGTATAGAGAGTTTGGACCATGACATCTCTATCCTAAAAGTGCTAAACAATAGCTCAAAAAACACGAATGCCTAGATGGGTTAAAACATCAGTGAGAAAAGCTGGCCAGCTGTAAGATGCTCAATGGAGGTGACATTTGACCTGAGTCAGTGATCGGCTCTGGGGTAGTAGACGTCCTGGGCCCTAGAGGACTCAAATCCAGCTGAGACCTGCCATGGAGGGTTTCAGTCCAGTGTTCAGATCGACTGATTTTTTACTTTTTTTCCCAGAAGAAGTCAGAAATCTGGATTATTATGTGAAAACTCCAATTTTTTAAATTTTTAAGCAATTAGAATTAGAACACTATATGCCTGACATAACATAGGGCAAACGTGCCATATCTGCAGGCTAACATGGTCTTTGGTTCACCAATTTGCAAACCTCTGGCTAGAATATTGGAGCTTAAAGATACTGTAGAGAACACCTAGTCCTTCTTTACCATTTGGCGGATCCAGAAGCAAGGCTCTGAGAGGGGAAAGAACTCACAGCACAGTAGAGTTACTTTAGGTGCAGACTTAGGACTCCAAGGTGAGAATTCCAATTCTTATACCAGATTCCCTTTGACTACCAGGCTATCGCTCGTGGTGCTGGTTTGGTGAGATATTTGTCTAGATTTAATGAATGCTCTTTAGGGATGTGTATGTGATTGCTAACATGGATGACTGGGAAAATTAGCTGACATTGTGAGGAGGGAAAACCTGTTTCTCTTAAATTACAGACCCTGACAGCTTCCCTAAACCTCGGTGCCAAATGGCACTCCAGTTGCTATGGTAACGATGTCAATAAGGAACATTCTCTACCAAGAGGCCGGTGCAGATCCAGTGGCTAAACATCCTGGGAGATACTCAATCCTCCCCACAACTATGGCTCAGGAAGGTCCTGAGTCTCACTTACTGAAAGGCAAGGGGTCAGCTCACTGATGTCACACACCTATCCTCTTTCTGGGATCATGTAATAACTGATTTCTGCATTGGGTCAGCCCTTGGGGATAATTTGGTCCAATTGCCAATTGCTTCATTTAAAAGCAGAGGACACTGAGACCCAGAGCGGGCTCAGCCACCCAGTGAGTTAACAGCAGATTTGGAGCCGGATCTCTGAGCTCCTGCGTCCAACACGGCCTTGTCTCCTTGTACCACGCAGCAGGCCTTTGGAGTTGAGGCAGCCTTTGTGCTGCCTCTTCTGTGCCAACTCGGCTGTGTGAACACAATGAACAGAGGGTGTGACACGCAGCAAATAAAGCTCCTTATTGATTGGGGGGGGCACTGTAAAGAGTTATTTTCATGGACTTGGCATCAGCAGCGTGCATCTCTCTGCAGAGAATGAGCAGGGGGATGCTTGCCCAGAGAAATTTTCTCTGAGAACTTATTTTAAAATTGGCTATGATACAGGCTGTAGATGTGTATTTCACTACATAGAAAGAGCCTACAACTGTACAATCCTCTCTGAGTGTGTGTGTTGTTACAAGGATACCACGGTAACTTGAGGCAGGCACTCAGTGTCAATGGCTATCTTGTTAAAACACGTATGCCCCAACTGGGAGCAAAAGTCTTCCTGTCTAGGATGCCGGATCTCAAAGAGGAGAGACACAGCTGCTCCAGAGACAGTTACAAGCAAGAGGACTCTAGATTTAAAGTAATAAAAGAGAGGGCTTTATATTTAATTTGCTACCTTAACTTCTTATATATCGCTCAATCATAGCAATTGCTACTATGTTTAGTAAAGACAAGTCATTTATATGTCCTTAATTTGCCAGGAGCTTGTGAAGAATAGGGACAAGCAGTGAACATAAGTATGTCAGATTCTTTCATCAAATTTTTCCCTTGCACTGGATTGAATCAACCATTAGAAATATTAGAATGAAATCATCACTGGATTGATTTTACTGGGTTTAACTTACTGGAAGATTTCAATTGACAATTAAGAAAATTGTTAATTGGCTAAACTGACTGTCACAACAGTTCCTCTAATCAATTTGTGTCTTTTTATTTCTTCTTTGTCTCAACTTAATTTTTTAATGCATGTAACAGAGTTAAAATGATCATTTTAATGCCCTAGTCTGCTAACTCTAACATCTGTGTTAGTTCTGGGTTAGTTTCAATTGATTAATTTCTCTCTTCATTATGGGTTGTATTCTACTTTTCCTTTGAGTGCCTGGTAATTTTTTATTGGAAGACAGACACTGTGAATCTTACCTTGTTGACTACTGTATATTTTTGTTTTCCTATAAATATCTTCTTTTTATCTGTCTTCTGGGAGGCAATTAAGTTACTTGGAAACAACATGATCTTTTAAGATTTATTTAGTGGAACCAAGCTCAGTTTAGTGGAGGGCTAATTATTTTCACTCCTGAGGCCACACCTGTCTGAGTACATTACAGGATGTCCTATGAATAATGAGGTTTTCCAGTTTGGTGGGAGGGAACAAGCACGACTCCTGGCCCTGTGTGAGCTCTGGGTCCTATTCATCTGTTCGTTCTCATCCTCTGGGGTGGCTCCTGCAGTTTCTTCACATGTATACATTGGTCAGTACTCTGCTGATACTTAATGTGAAGCCTTTACACTTCTCTGGAGTTGTCTTTATGTGTAGATCTCTCATGTCCAGTTCCTGTATACTCCAGCTTCCTTGATCTGATTCTCAGTTCCATCTCGACTCAAGGAATCTTCTGGGATGATCCTGAGTTCCCCTTCATTATGCCATGGCCTAGAAACTCTCTCAAGGCAGTAAGCTAGGGGTAGTTATGGAGCCAACATCATCCTTCCCGCTCTCGGAGAGATCACTGTCCTTCATTGTCTGGTCTCCAACGTCTTGAAAACCATTGCTTAGCACACCTTATCTTTTTGTTTATTTGTTACAGGAAATAGGGCAAATCCAATTCCTGTTATTCCATTCTGGCCAAAGCAGAAGTCCAATAAAGTAGAATAAGATTTTTTTAAATGTTCCTGCAGGCCCAAGCATCTCACTTCAGTAGATCTGCAATGAGTGCTGAACAGATATCTAGACTGTGTTTATCTGTTCTCTTCACCCTTTTTTAACCATTGGATATTTTCTTGTTTTTTTTTTTTTTCCCTGCCCCCTCACCCCACAACTTCCAAACCTGACCTATGTATGTTGTGGGTTTCCCTTAAGAACTGGATCTCTAAAGGTGGGGCATCTCCTCCCAGGGCATCTCCTCCCACACACTCCCCGAGTATGGTCCATGGCTCCACCTGGGGTGCGAACCCAGGACCTTCTGCGTGTAAAGCAGACATGCTAACCACTACACTATGGAGCCACCCCCTGGATATTTTCTTGCATAGATTAGTCCTTGGTGAAAAAAACGTACACTTTGTCCTTTTATCGAGTGCTTTCAGAATGATTTTGTTTGCTTATGTTTCCATCCAATCAAAACACTCATTGGCCTGAAGAGGTTCCTGGCTTCCCAAAGTGGCATCCCATCATCGCTGTGACCTCAAATGTATCTTTCCCACACACGACTCCCTCAGACCACATTTTCCACAAAAGGCAGTTATTAACCTGTGAAATCAAATGTCTTAAGCCACTGGTTCCTATTTTATTACTACTTTAGCAATATAAAAGATTCTTTAAAAACTTCTTAAAGGATCTGTGAGAAAAGAAATTTAAATGACCATAGAAGACTACTTCGAGAGACAATAAATATTTTGTTTCTCATCATGTCATATCAGTCAGGTGACCAGAAACTTTACACATATTAAACTAATTTTAAAAGTACATGCACAATCGAAACCATTTATAATGTAATTCTGGTTTCTAATAAGATTATTTATAATAAGATATCAAAACCCAATTTGAACAGTAAACTCTGTCTTCTCAGATGGTTAATTATTTTCCCTTCTAGACTGTCTCTTTACTTTTTACTTATGACAAAATGGTGTGTTTCAGCCACACCATTTTACTTTTTACTTATGACAAAATGGTGTGGTTCAACTTCTGGTTGACGATGCCATATCTACCCTTTCCTTCTATCTTACTAAGAGATTCCTTATTTTGTTCATTGCTACACATTGCCCTACCTTTTAAAACAACATAATTATAGTCCCAGACTCCCTTGCAGCTAGGGTTGGCTATATGACTCCTGCTTCTGCTGGGAGTATCTGGAAACATTTTGGTCTCATGATACAGATGCTACTTTTCCCCCATTTACCATTGCTCACCTTTTCTGAAATAGTAGTGATGACAGGAACTATTGCAGTATTCTGGCATTCCAAAGAGAAAGGAACACAGAGAACTTGGTCCTGGTGTCTTCAGGTCACTGTATCAACACAGCAAAGCCTGCCTCTGGCTTTTTGCAGCAAAAAGAAAAAAAATCCAATTTAATTTGTTGAAGCCACTGTTTATTTAGTTACAGCAGGATCCACTACCTCATATACAGATGGAGAAATGGTTGTTATATCTGCATGGTTACACGGTCATTTTTATTTCTTTAGCAATAAAACCCAAACAGCCACTTTTAGATTTTAAGAAGTCAGTCGGTTCAGAACAAGCCATTTTACTCATCTGGCTCACTACTTTCAACCTTTAGCCCAATATCAAGTATCAAAGCAGAGAGAGCACTATGTTATGACAATTTTTATGTGTTTATAGACTATGAATTCTTGGAGGGCAGGGCCTGTGTCTTATTTATTCTTTCACCTTTAATGTCTACACACCTTCTGACGCCTACTAGAAGATCAGGAAGTGATTGTTTGATTGAATTAGAATAGAAGGAGTAGAAGCTGTTTAAAGCCATGGTGGAAGCTGTCCCCACAAGTAAAAACCAGTGCTCAGATACATGACATGATAGGCAAGCAGACAGGAGCCAGGATTCAGCACCAGCACTTTGTCACTGTACCACTGTCTCACTCCCTATAACACAAAGAACATCACGTGGCCCTAAAAGGATAAAAGCATCTTCTAGAATCCTGAAAGAAAACATCTTGCCAAAAAGAAGTCTTGGTAGATGCTTTAGCAAATACGCCTCCATTTTCAGCATTTTCTGCTTGCAGTTACATTTCACCAAAGAGGGCAATCGCATTTAAAAATAGCTATCATACTTACTGCATTGCTTCCCTTAAAATGAATAGAGAATTATGAAGCACAAGTGGCAAAAAGTTAAACAATGGCCTGCTCACTTAAATGTGTTTTCTCCTGTACTGATTATTCACTTATCAATTGCCTTGAATCTGGGAGGCATGGTTTTCTCTGGCCCATGGGATCTGAGACCAATAGGAATGAGCACCAGCTCAAACTGGATTTCTTCTCTGGCCTGTACATAAAAGTTAGACATGCTGTCAAGGCATGAAACTCTCAAGTCCTGAGTCATTGACAATGGAAATCGCCTAAGTGTGAAAACATACCTCTGTCTGAAGGCTTGTAAGGCCATCTTTGGGATGGGTATCACTGTGAGTGAAAGGTCAGATGAGGTGAGGCCCAATGGGAGCGGGCAATTTTGACATTGTAAAGTATTTTGTATTTTGTAATTTTATATAATGGAAGCCATTCTCTACAAACCCACAGGCATGTAATCCTGAGAAAAGTCACTCACAGTACGGGGCCTAGAGTCTTCTGAATAGATCAGGGAAAGCAGGGTTGAAAGGCCCACTTTTCCTGCAAGTTGGGGGATGGATTTACAAGGCAGATTTTAAAATGAAGGTTGAATTTGCAACCATTCATTTGAACAGGCATGCCTAGACCACCTGATAAATAATACATTTGTATTATGCTTATGAAATATGCAGATGAAGTCCACTTCTCAAATAAATGCTTTGAAGAAGTTTCTAAAACGTCAGAGGTAACCTAATCCTAGGATTTGCTGTGTTTGTGTTTGTGAAGTTTTTATTTTATTTTGTGACGGCTGCCATAAATTCAATGAAACTATATGGCAAATGAAGTGGTTGTTTTTTTCTTGCTGAAGGAAGAAAATAATCAAAAAGTTGGCGAGATGGAAAGCAATGAGCGCATTTGAAAACCGGATGATCAAACAGTGCCACGTCAAAATAAGGAAGGCGCTCCAGCCAGCTCAGCAGGTGCAGCCTAACTTGCTATCTTTGTCCTTCGCCCGCTTTCTCAACATTCTTTCCTTGCTATGGAATAAAGGAGATGAAGCGCGAATCTGCAAAGTTAGAAGCTAAAATAATGCTCTGACAGCAAACGGAAACAGAAAGTGAACACTTAGAATCTGCAGACGTGAAAAATACTGCAAGGGGTGGTCATTTAAAATATGTCCCCGGATCCTATGCTTACAGGAAGTAAGCATACCTGACACTGGCTTCTTGTAAAATGAAGCTACAAATTGCCACTGGTAGTATATACCCACAGAGGTAACATCTAGTAGAAACATGCATACAGAAATGCATAAACACCAACACTGAGTTCTCTATAGTCATTAGACATGGCCTTCTCACACTAGAGCTGCTATCTGTTGAGGTTCTGCTCTGTGCTGGGCACCAAGAGAGGCATGATTCATACAGTTCTCACAACAGCCCCATAGGATAAGTAACTGCAAGCAAAGAAATAAAAGCATAGAGAAGTCAAAGTTATATGGCTAAGTATGGCAAAGCTGGAGTCAGAATCCAGGCCTACTTCTTCATGATATGCCCATCAGGTGCCTCTGTTGTAAAAGGCCGATTGAATTTCTGCGACCAGATTCTATCCAACATGTACGAGGGAAGCTTGCTAATTAAAAGTAATATCAGAGTTCTTTTGGTGAATGAAGCATCCACTAGTATTGGTAAATTAGTAAATTCGGATTTTTCTTATTATACACATGCCAAGTACCAAAGGTGGCAGTAAGAGGGGCATTTAAGAGGAAACACTGTGGTTCATTTTTAATTTTCCCCTCCCATGCATGAGAAGATCTCTCCAGCCTCCAGCAGGCTGGAGTCCAGGCTACCAGAAAGAGTGTCTCCCGAAATACAGGTGCGGGGAGAGCTCCAGGATGATGAGGCACAGATGGCTCACCTGCTGAACGAGCCCCACTGAACTAGATTCAGGACCATCAACAGGCAGAGGGTCTGCCTAGGACAATGCCACTCCACAGAGCATAAGCTACTTTCTACCTCCTACTGTTTTGTGCAGGAGAAGATGTATGAATAGTAACTTACAGGAAGGACAATTACAATGGTAGGAGAGATGAAGTTGCTGAATATTACTGGGATTGAGCCATTTCTCCCACCTTTATGGCTAGTGTGATACTGTTTCTTATTCCATCATTTATTCATCCAATAAATTGTTCAACCAATATTTATGGAGGGCCAACTATGTCCAAGGCTGTGGGGATGAAAGCAAGGTTGCTGTTCTCATGAAACTTACATTCTAGGAGATGGGAAGGCAGACAATAATGAAATAAATACATGATGTGTTAAGTGTTGATAAGTTCTATGAAGCAAAATGAAGCTGGTTAAGGGGAATAAAAAAGTTACAGAGGACACTAGCTTACATAGGAAAGTCAGATAAATCCTCTCTAACGAAGTAGCGTTTGAACAAAGACCGAAAAGAAGTGAATGAGTGAGCCAGAGAGCTAGGAGAGATCATTCCAGGGAGAGGGACCAACCTGGGCAAAATCTCTATAGCTGATAAATGCTTGATGAACACTAAGGAAACTCACGTGGCTACAGAGCGGGGAGGGAGGGGGAGCCATAGGCAACAAGGACAGAGAGGCTGTGGTGGCAGCAGCTCATATAGGGCTTAAACACTTAGGACACTGCAAGGACTTTTACTTTATACTCTGAATGAAATGAGAAGCCATTGGAGAGTTTTAAGCAAAGATGTCACTTTGGCTGCTGTATAGAAAAGAAATAAGAGTGAAAACAGAAGACCATCCAGTTAGAAGCTAGTGCAATAATCTAAGTGAGAAATAGACCAGAAGGCGGGTAGTGAAAAGCGTTGGATGTTGAGTATGTAAGAAAGACTTGAAGGATGAAGGATGACGTCAGGATGCTTTTAGACTAAGTAACTGGAAAAATGGAGTTACCATTAACTGAGATGTGGAGGAGCACGTTTGTACATGTTGCTTCGATACTCCTTAGACATTACGTAGGCATTACATACCGCCACCTTCCTTTGCTATGAGCCCCTACTCTCTGACAGTGCTATCTTATTCAATAGAATGTGTGAATTTGATTGGCATTCTTCTTCCCCACAGAGTATAGTTCTTTGAAAGCAGTGACTATGTCTACCTCTCTCCACTATTCCCAGCACCAAGTATAGTGCCAGACTTGGTAACTAGCAAATGGGTGGATGAATCAAAGTGTGAAGAAGTGAGTTCTCCCAACACCTCTGTGTGGGAGGAACTGGGTCCATGGAAACTCTACTTCCCCAGCCTGTCTGAACCTGGTCACAGAGCCAAAGAATTGCACCCGCGCAATGACCCGTGCGGGTACTGCTGGAGTCAACATCGACTCATTCCCTTTGGCTCATGCCATACCGTCACCTCAATTCAAGTTTATCAAGCACTGATGCTATTTTATTGCTACAGCATTAAGGAGAACAAAAAGAAAATACATTTCCAAAATAAACCATTGGAGATTTCTTTCCTTGATTTTAAATGACACTATGGCTGCCTAGTCTTAAGTTTTCCATACATGTCGATTTGAAAATTTACTCTAGGGTTACTTTATGGTCTTACTCAACCTACCGACAACATCCTAACCATACAGTCTGTACCCCTGAAATCACACCCTGAAATTCTCATCCTTGTGCTAGCTTTATCTTCAGTCAGAGCAGGTTGTAGCCTCTACCCATTCCCCAAGACACAAGCTGATGTTTTTGTTTAAAATTCCACTACTAAGAGGGATTTCTCTGCATTAGCTTTCCCTTTCATGAACTTTTAGTAAGCTGAGTTAACAAAGGAAGCCATTATTTTCTATTAATAATTTATCAGAGTAGAATGATCTCTATGTGACTCGCTGCACCTGAGAGAGGATGGATCACGTAGGGCACTTAAGATAGAAGTTTGGGGTGGGGGGGAGATTCTGAAGAGGTGGTAAGAGGCCAACGAAGAGAGATTTCACTATTTCCCCAACTGACAGTCAGCTGACATAAGATCCAGGTATTAGGCAGCTAACACTGTGTGTGCTGGTGTTTTAACAAACCTCCATCCTGCTGTCCAGAAGCTAGAACATCGGAGGAAAGCCACATCTCTGGCCGACCTTTATCTGACCACAAAAATGTTTCCATAGTCAGATAAATTGGGGGCATTCTGCTTATCATGTCCCCCTTTTGGATATTTACAGTGGACATTAGCAGGTTAGATGCTAGGAAAAGTCTTCGATTCTTAGAAATTTGCTTAACCTTGTTTAGTACAGCATTTTTGCAAACCTATTTTTATTTGTTGCTAAACATCTTTAGAAACATGGTATTCTGTGGGGGCATAATATTTAATAGAGAGAGCTAACTTGCTTTTCCTGGAAGTTAATAGTATGAAAGAAAAGAGACTGCCTAACATCCTGAAAAATGCAGTATTTGACCAGAGACCCAGGTTCAAATCTTCTACTAACCTCTTTACTGGCTTTGTGGCCTCAATGAGTTACTTAACCTCTCTGGCCTCTGTAAATTAAAGATCTAATTTGCTTTTACTTCTAATGCAAGTAAAACATCTAGATATGGGATAAATAGTAGCCACGCTGTTATAATCTATCTTCTCCAGAACTCTAGTCCACCTTTGGTCAGCACCCCTGGTTTAGAGTAGCCAGGAGGAGTGGCTAAGAGCAAGGGTTTTGGATTAAGATATACTTAGTTCCAATCCTGGCTCTGTGATTTACTAGCTGTGTGGTCTTGGGCAAGGTACTTGACCTCTCTGGTCCCTAGTTTCTTTATCTGTGAAATAGAGCTGTTGAGAGGAGCAGAATAATGAAGTACAGAGTGTCCAGCCAAGGGCCTAGTACTGAGTACATGGCACTGTGAAAAGCTGCTGCAAGTGTTCTAGTTTTTATTTCCTGCCTCCACACTTTTCATCTCTGGTTTGGCTAGGATCTCTCTCTCTCCTTAATCCCCATGCTAAGTGCATTTGATCTTGGCAACCAACACTCCTGATAATGGGGTCTCACAAATCACTCCCCACCCCCACTCCCAAAGTGTAGCTTCCTCCCTGGGGCAACTGGTGCTTCTAAGTAATTTACTTCTAGATCCTTGGCTGAGCTGCAGGAAGGAGAACAGACAATGATATCTCTTCCCACAGCCTCCCACGCCTTAGTTTTCCCTGCATGTCTGACATTTGACTTCTAACTCCCCTCGGGCTGTGATTACTCGGGCAAAGTGAAATGGACAGATGGAACAATTATTTGGAAAGCTCAGCCAATGGAAAACACAACAAAAAGACAGAAAAAGAAAACCCTATACTGAACCTTGCAGTGGAGGAGAAAGAGTTCACTGGTTTAAATTATTCTTATTGCCTGCTGGCATTGATTGCATTTTCCAGGTAATTGCTCAGCACTCCCATTAGTTTGCCCACGTAGAGAAATGATATCTTCTTAGATATTGGCACTACAGGTAGCCCTCTCTGGAAGGAATAGATGCATTTGGGCGAGGCTTGTCTACACAGCATGTTTTTATTAAGCGACTCCAATCAACTCATGGCTTTCATGATAAAACACAAGAGGTGTAGCAGTCGTGGAGAAAAAGGGGTCTCAGGATGTGAGAAGAACTCACTTTAGCATAAAGCATACTTTTAAAGTCATGAATTTGAAAACATTCTGAGAAAACTGTACTTAATGTTTCATAGGTTTAAAGCCAAACAGTCTGGATTCAATTCCTGGGTCTGCCATATTTTTGTAGTGCGACAGTATAATTTACTTAGTCTCTGAGTCTTAGTTTTCTGGTCTCCCCAGTGGAGATAATAACAGTCAAAGAGTAATGATTACATGAAATAGTGATATACATATTGGACTTAGCCTTGTGCCTACCGCATAGTAATTTGCCAATAAACAGTGGTTGTTATTAATGAATTATTAACAGACTTATGTTTAGGGTTACAAAAGCTAAAGATTGAAAGCCTGGCACTTCAGATGATGGAAGCTCAGAACCTCACATTCTGTAGGTTTTACTTGTCTGATTTAATTCATAAACTTCTCCAGTTTCAAAATCTCTGATGCGTATTCCTGCTCATTAAGAGGTACCTATATACCAGCATATCTGTTTATACATGTACATACCCATATATAGGAACTATTATGTAGTGTTTGTAGTCCATTATTCACAAATATAGTGAGAATCTGGTTCGATTTCAGCCCAACGGGAAGTGTAGATTGGCTGGGGGGACTACGAGCCCTAGACTTCTAAGGTGAAAATGGCTCACTGGGCAGAAAGGCAGGGTGTCTGCTTTGGCCTTTCCTGGACACCATTGTGCCTAAATTCAGGGAGATGTGCCACCTAATCCAAGGTCATGTGAACTGTGTTTGCAGACTTTTTGCTCTTCTAGAACAGAAATCAAAGGCAAACTTGGATGGCTCTAAGCTGAAATTTTTCTCATCTGTATAACAGTGTCAGCCAAAAAGTTCAAAGACCTTTCCTGAAAGATAAAAAACAATAATAACTAGTACATATTGAGTACTTCCTGTATGAGGCACCATGCTGGATGTTTTACAGGAATTGTCTTGTCTTATTTAACCCTACAACCTTCCTTCTAGAGAGGAATCATTATTAAATTGTATCAGGTAGGGGTCTCCAGAGAAACAGAACCAATAGGGTATAGATAAAGATATACTTGTCAAGGAAGATTTATCATAGAAACTGGCTCACGTGGTTATGAAGGCTGAGAAGTTCCACGATCTTCCATTTGTGAGCTAGAGACCCTGGAAAGCTGGTGGTGTAAGTTAGTCTGAAGGCCTGAGAATTGAGGGGCTGATGCAAGTCTCCTTCTGATTCCAAAGGCCCAAGAACCAGGAGTGTCGATGCCTGAGGGCAAGAGAAGATGGATGTCTCAGCTCAAGCAGAGAGAGTGAATTTGCCCTTCTGCTTTTTCACTCGATTTGACCCTCAACAGATTGGATGATGTCCACATGCACTGGGAGAGCAATCTCATCTACTTGGTCTACTGATATAAATGATATTCTCCTCCAGAGACACCCTCACAGACGCAGCTGGAAATACTGTTTTACCAGTAATCTGGACATCCCCTGAGCCCAGGCAAGTTGACACATAAAATTAACCATCACCTAAGCCTACTTTGCAGGCAAGAATATAGGCATAAAGAGGTTTAGTGACTTGACTACATCACACAACTAGTTAACTGGTAGTCTTCTGATTCCAAAACCAGAAGACTTAATTGACTGCTTTACTACCTTTTGCAAAAGTTAGTTGCAGTCTGGGAAAAGTCAGAATCACCTGTTTTTCTGACACAACCAATCAATGATAGCCTGTAACAGGTCTGTCCTAAATAATAACAACAAAGATAATTGATACTAACTCAACAATGAGAAAAATAGACAGTATAAATTAGTGAACAAATACTATGTCAGTTACCAGTCTCAGCACTTTAAAATTAACATAACAAACCCTCATAGAAACTACAGCTCTGGTGTCTGTAAGCCTGAATTTGCCTTTCACTCTGCATTTATCAGCTGTGGGATTTTTCAATAAGGCCTTTAGTCTCTCTCTCCCCTTAAAAATCCTCACTTTAAAAATAAAAAGTGCTGTGAAAGTTAAATGAGATAATGTGCGGTAAACACTTACACAGTACCTAGAAGGCAGCAGTCCACAACAAAAGTTAACATTCCTATTACTCTTATTCTCCAAGATGAAGTGAATAAACTGCCTGAGGCTGCAAAACTGGCTGAGTCTGAACTCTGGATCAGATTCACTCCAAAGCCAGATAGCTCTTTGCACTTGACCAGTAACTCTTATACATGGCTACACATCAGAAACAATGGGGCAACTTGTTTAAAATCCAGGGTCTTTGCCCCCATCCTAAGACTGGGCTGTTGTAGGGTCAGGTTGGGATCTACTGCCCCAGCTCATGCTACCACCTCATCCTCCAGGTCCCCTCTCCCCACTCCATGTAAGGATGTACATCTGTTATCAGTGACTGCAGAGAACACTCCTATCTTACAGCTTGGGCTGTCATAACAAACCACCATAGACTGAGTGGCTTACGCAAGAGAAGTTTATTTTTCATAGTTCTGAATGCTAGAAGTGCCTGCATAGCTGAATTCTGGTGAGAATCCTCTTCCTGGCTTTCGGATGGCTGCCTTTTTTTGCTGTACCCTTACATGGTGGTCGAAGAAAGAGAAAGATAAAGAGAGAGAGCATGTACTAGCTCTCCAATATATATATTTTTTTATTAGGGCACTAATCCCATTCTGAGGGCCTCACCCTCATGACCTTATCTAAACTTAATTGTCTCCCAAAGGTCACATTTCTAATTACATCACACTGGGGATTAGGGCTTCAAAATATGGATTTTGGTGGGATATATTTCAGTGCGCAGCACCTTCCTAATTAGTTTAAGATGTTTTCATTTTATATTTCACTTCATCAGCAAGAGACTTTTAAAAAATTAAAAGATATTGGCTGAGCACTTGTTTGCTGGGCGCTCTACCCAAGGAACTATTTATTTATTTATTCGCTATTCATACTTGGCCTGCTTTCAAAAAAAAAAAAAGATGCTCCTGAAAGTTTAAAACTATCACAGGAAACACTGACAAGGACACATGAGTTTGCAGGCTACAGAAAACAGGGTAATTTTCCTAGTCATCACTTTCATTGCCCCAATCGTTATCATTATTCACACAAATGTGGGCATCTGCCCCTGCAGTTCAACCTTTCATTCCCTCAGTCACTCTCTTTTCTTTGCCCTCCTGAGTTTTCGTCACTGGGTGCACTGACTGAGTCATCAGTTGTCTCTAGCCCTCTGGTGCCTCAGCAGAATCAAAAGTATCATTTTTGTCTGAAGTGATGACCTGAAAAATTTGCATCTCTGTGTTCCTGAAATAAAAATAATGATGATGATGAGAGCAACTAATCTTTACTAACTACTATGGGCTAGGCATGATTTTATTTAATCCTCATCGCAACCCTAAGAGATGAGTACTATGATCCCCATTCTGCAGAAGTGCAAACTGACCTTAGAGAGGCTAGGTGTGTTGCTCAAGGTATGTACAGCCACTAAATTGGGGAGCCACAGAGCTATGCACCTTCTGCCTTGACCTCGCTCAGATTGTTTTAATCTCTTGCAATGTTCTCTCCTATTGTACTCTTCTAGCACCTGGCTTTAGAAAGAGGGGGTCTTATTGGCCAAGATTTTCACGTCATGGAGATGGAGTAAATACACAGGGGTAGAGAGGGCTATCCCCTTTACTGGTTGTGTGGCTCTAATCAAGACCAAAGCATCTTGATTTTTCCAGAAAAACAGATGACGCTGACTTTTCCCAGATTGAAACTAACTTTTGCAAAAGGTAGTAAAGCAGTCAGTTAAGTCTTTTGGTTTTGGAATCAGAAGACTACCAGTTACTACTCATGTGATCTGGTCAAGTCACTTGACTTCTTTGTGCCAATGTCCTCAACAATCAATGGAATAGAGAAACAATAGTGTGAAGCAGGTTCCCAAACTCAAGTCTCATTACTGACACTTAGTATAAAAACTGATTTCAAGAGACAACCACAGAGAAAGATCAGCCTCTGCAAATCCAATTTAATAATGTCTCTCTGATTTTACTTGTCACATACTAGAACTGGAATTAGAACCTAAAAATCACTGTGAAACAGGAAAAGCTGACTAAGCAGGAGATCTAAACTAAAGTCAGAAGGGTGCAATTAGATTATATATTATAAACATGGTTTGGTAAAAGGTGTTTTCAAAACATCATTCCCCTATTTAATGTGTATTTACCAAGTACAACACTCTAGAAAGCATTCAAATTTAAAGAAAAAAAGTGATGAGCCATTTTTCATCATTTGTACCCAAACTTCTTATATATAAACAAGTCTCACAAAGTATTAAACGTATATATTAAGATGAAAGAATTAAGAATGAAAAGCCATTCTCCAAAGGAGACGGACCTGCATTTTGCTAGCATGTTCCCATTCATAGAACTGATTCTCCATGTCCCCAGGGCCCTGTCTAGTGGCTGGACCAGTAGCTGCCTCAGATATGACATTTAGAAGCCACCTCAGGTGGTTTCAAGTTGAGGTCTGAAGTATTCTATGCTCCTTTGTAAGTATCTATATATACTCAAACTGGATATTCACTTTTTAGAATTAGAAATGGGGCAGAATAGTGTAGTGATTAAATACCCAAGCTCTGAGATTAGATAGGTTTGAATTTATATCCAGGCTCTGTGACCTTGACCCCAGTATCCCATCTCTCTAAGTCTTGGGCCCCTTGTACAGAATGAAGATAATGACATTGCCCACATCCTAGGGTTACTGTGAGGATTATGTAAGGATATGCATATCCACCACTTAGCAAAGCTACTGGGTAGCTAGTGCAAACTAACTACGAAGAACCAATACTATTATTACTATCTCTACCACCACCGCCACCATATTACTTTTACTAGTAGTACTATTACTACTGTTACCATTACTCCTTCTCCTCCTTCAACTACCACTGCTGCCATCACAACTACACTATTACTACAACTATTGTGTCTGAATGAATGAAAAAAACTGTCTTCTCCATCCTCCCTTTCTCTTGTGTTCTTATACTCCTTCTATGTATAATAGGAAGGAAACTGTTTTTCCTGCCAAATGAGTCACTTGAGAATTAGAACATTAATTTATTTGAACAGATGTGTGTCAGTGTTGGTCTGAATAAGAGGTCCCAGTATGCTCTGCTGACATATTTCATGAAAAAAAAAAAAAACTATGAGTAATACATAAATTCATATTTCATCTCCTTCCAAAAGCCTTGGGCTCACACTGATGTCTCTCTTCTTTGAAACCACCAGCTTCATGTTGTCTAATACTTTTGTGTTTCTGAGACTTATTTCTTCAATTAATAAGCTCTCTGTGGTCAGACTTTAGAACCACAGATATAGTAGGCCTTCCACAAACACTGATCTATGAAGATGGCATTGAATAAACCAGGAGTCAGAACCCTAGAAAGATACTTAATCGCTCATATAATCCAGAGTCCAGGGTGAGGTCAGGGACAACTGGATCGAGGGCTCAAAATATACCACAGGGGGCCACTCTCTCTCCATCTCTCAGATCTGCTTCCCTCCATCCTTTCCGTTGGGAGCTCCATGTTCACATCCTCACAGCAACAAGTCCAGAAGGAACAGATTGCCTTTTCCAGCCACTCCCATGTATGTCCCCGGATTGGTAGCTTTGCACTGAGCAGGCCTCAGTCACATGCCCACCCTGGAGCAGCAGGTGTGTAGGCAGCCTCATCAACCACCTGATTCAAGTGAAGGGGAGAAAAGTTTTGCCCAAAGACCTTTTTGAATAAGAGGAATGGGCGTTAGCCGGGAAAAGCCTTTACAAAGATCTCACTTGCCTTTTTCTTGCTAAACACAGTAAAAAACCATAGTAGATACTCAATGTACATTTTGAGATTGATGAATTTTTATGCACCAGGCCTCCGATCTAAATCTTAATCTGTTTTTCTTTCTGCCTGATTGACACTGTGGCCAGATCCTAAACGTGTAAAAATGGTTCACTCAAAATCACATCATTACAAAGTTTAGATTAATTCAGGGGTGGCAGGTGTATCAAGGACTGGTGTCACTCTCTCCTTAGTATACTGCCCATTTTCCCCATGCTCTGAGCAGAAGTAATCCCTCTACCCCTGAACTTCTGCTTTATTTAACCAAAATATCTGCTATGGTATTATGTCACATCTGAGGCAGCTACTGGTCTCTTTGTTCTTATGCATATTAGTCAAGACTGTTTAAATGATAGAAACTTAATTCAAAAAGGCTTCAGGAAAAAAAATTATCAACTCACAAAACTGAACAGTATAGGGAGAGTTCTCTTTCAGAAATAGTTTGATCCAAGATGCGTATGATGTCAACAGGATGGGGTTTTGCTTTTTTTTTTTGACCTCATCCTTAATATGTACCCCATTCTTACTCCCACTGCTCACAAGACAGCTGCAACAGCTCCAGGCTTTGTCTCTTGTTTACCTACAATGGAAAAAGAAAGAAGCTCTTTCTCAAGATTCCCATGGTAATCTCATTGCTTATCACGGGCATTAATTGGGGCTTATACTTATTACTGAATCAATCACTGCCCAAAGCAATGGGATACATTGATTGCTTTAGGTCTAGGTCATACAGTCCAGCCCAGGGCTAGGTGTGGAGTGAAAATCAAGTCTAAAGATGGGGAGGGAATCATTCTCAAAGGAATATATAATTAGGGAACAGGAAGGCAACTGTATGTAGGGGCCAAATTTGAGTCCAGTTCTCCTTTTAGATAATGTGTTTATTCATTCTCTTGGTCATAATGCCTAGTGTAGTGAAGGACACATGCTAAAAGGGAGCTTAATAAATGTTTCCTAGATGGAAGGAGAAAGAAAAGGCTAGATGAACCACTGATGAGACATTTCTAACATTTTCACAGTGCTGCGGTCAGTACCATCGGGAATACATATTGGAAACAGGATTTGGAATCTGGGAACACAGAAATACAGTACAAAGTTACTCATCAGTATGATTAGCTCATCCTGTGTCAACTAAAAGTTTTCTACAAACATTAGCTGTTTGCTCCCTTACTTGAAAAATTTCTTTATAAAAGCACCAGGTTAAAAATAATTCATGTCTTAATGAGACTGAGTTTTTACCTTTTGTTCCCTGGAATTATAAACTGGGCCTTGGAGTCACATGATGGAAGAACAACTATCCATTTTGGAAAGAATTTTGAATTGCCACGTATAGAATCAGTAAACTGATTTAGCAGAGTCTGCCTTATGAGGTCATTTACCTTCCCTTCTGAGTTTCGTTCTACTTTGGCCCCAGGGGTTAATTACATGATAAAAACAGAAACTAAACCAGTGTCGGTGTTGTTTCTTCCAAACCAATGTCATTGGTATAATATGGGGACTCATTCTTTTCTCAGCTTCCCTCGAAGACCAGTCTATGTGAGCATGAACATGGGAAAATCACAAATTCAGAATCATCCATCTTCTTAGGCCCCTGTCCAAGCCACTTAACTCTCCTTGGCTCTTGACCACACTGCTCCTCTGTTCATTTAACTACAAAGGAGAAATGGGCTTATGGTCCTTTGATGAGGATTAATAAATCAATACCTGTAAATTCCTTCAAAGTCTGAATTCTCATGAGCTTGACGTTTGTTTGTTTTTTTTCTCCCTAAAGAGAAAATGACCCATGTTCAGTACAATTTTTACTTAAAATTATCTTGAATAAAATCTGTGTACCCCATGAAGGTGCAAGCTAGGAGAAAGCACATTGTTGAAAATTCAACAAAGGTGTCTTTCAGAATTTTATGTAACTGGTGGGTAAAATATTCACTTGTTCAATAAAAACTCAGCTACAGAAACTCAGCCATGGGAGGAGCATCAATCTTTAATAAAGTTTTATTTTAAGGTAACTATGAAATTATTATTAGTTATTTGATGGTTTGGTAATAAGTTTC
>NW_011888915.1:4613989-4625247 GCF_000151845.1 Pteropus vampyrus
TCAGCCATGGGAGGAGCATCAATCTTTAATAAAGTTTTATTTTAAGGTAACTATGAAATTATTATTAGTTATTTGATGGTTTGGTAATAAGTTTCTAAGTGAAGCTGATCTGTTTATATGGTAACAAAGGAGAAACAGGTAAAAAGTGGGAAGAGAGAAACGATGCAGACAAATACCCAAAAGAAAGATATTGGTTCTTAATTTATTTTTTAGCTTAACTCCATTAGACAGAGGACATCTCTCTGTGCTAAAATACTGTCTGCCACTACAGTTTTGGAAAGATTCAAATTTCTTAATCAATGTTTAGGTGCAAAAGCCTGGACAAAAAGCTATAAATAATTTTCAGCAGGTTTAGTTTTTTCTGGCTTGATGTGGAGAGTTAAGAAGACTAATGGGTACCATGAGATGTCTACTGAAATAGAAGATATAGTAATGGGTTTTGTATAAAAATCAGCTTCAAGATGCAACAGAAAATAAAATAAGCATTTTCTGAAGTGTCATATTCTGAAAATTGCTATAAACAAATATGGATCTATAGAAAAAAAGACTAAAATAGGAAAAGAGTATACAAGAACAATTTTAACGTTTAAAACAGATATTTTCCTAATTTTAAGAATAATAAGTGCTCATTAAACGAATTTTAGAGAATTCTTAACTGTTTAAAGAAGATTAAAATCTAGTCACATTATTCAGAAATAGTTGCTTCAAGTATTTCAGTATTTTTCCTTTTATTCTTATATGCATTTCTTACTTGCTTTTTAAAAAAATGTATCTAAGTCTAAAAACAATTTATATTTGTTAAGGAAATTATGAAAATTATAAAAACATAAAAAAGGTTTTAAAATTATGTGTAAATCTGTCAGCAAGCAGTAACCACTATTAATAGTTTAGATATATTTGTTTCCGTATTTTACTACATATATTTACACACTTTGCACATGCAATTCTGCCAGGTGTTCTGCTTTAAAATTATAACCATGCAACCCAGCAGTTCCACTTTTGGGCACTTATTTTAGAGAAATGAATATTTATATTCACACAAAAACAAGAGGATGAATGCTCATAGTGGCTTTAATTGTCCTAGCCCCAAACTAGAAACAACAAAAATGTTCTTCAAAAAGTGACTGATTACACAAACCGTGGTACATCTATGTCACAGAATACTACTCAGCAATAAAAAGGAAGAACAATTTATACATGCAAAACTTGAAAGAATCTTAAGAGAATTATGCTTAGTGAAAAAAAGCCAGTCTTAAAAGGTTACATATAGTATACATTTTTCAATATTTCTGAAATGATAAAGTTATAGAGATGGAAAATACGTTAGTGGTTGCCAGGAAAGAGGGGGCAAGGAGGTGCCTGTGCCCACAAAAGGGTAGCATGAGGGATTCCTGCGATGGAACTGCTATGAACCTTGACTGTGGAAGTGGTTTCTAAGTGTAAACATGTTAGAAAAGTAGGTAGAAGTAAACGTGCGCGTGTGCATATAAAACTGGTGAAATCCAAATAAGGTCAGTGGACTGTACCAATGTCAACTTCTTAGCTGTGATGTTGTACTATAATTATGCAGGATATTGCCAACGGAGGAAGTCAGTGAAGGGTGTCCAGGATCTCTCTGTGTTATTTTTAACAACTGCGTGTGAACCTACAATCATTTTAAAATAAAGAGTTAAGACAAAACTAAACGAAAATAAAATTAAACATAGCATAAGCATTTTACCATGCAAACATAATTTTAGATAGGAAAATTCTCTGTAAACATAATTTTAATGCCAATATAACATCCTATAATAGAAACATTGTTTCTCTAGTGTTGAATATTTAACATAGAGCAGCTGTGTACAATGATTAAATATCACAAATAATAGTGCAAATAAATTTTTTGTGTATTTCCTTAGACAAATATTTCTTAAGTGAGCTATAGGATATCACCAGCTGTAAGACAAAAACAAGATTCTATGGCTAAACATATTTGGAAAGCAGCTTTGTTCATTCTTGGAATTCTCACAGTCTTCACTAGACCAATGTACATTCTGGATCATCCAGAGGTGATAACATAATCAATGTTTTCAAAATGTATTTTCTCTGGAAAACCCCATGAGAGATTAAAGATGACTGCCAATTCTTTGACTCCACTCCCCCACTCCCGAAATCTGGGTGGGCTCTATGACTGCATAGATCAACAGAATACAGAGGAAATGATGCTGCGAACTTTAAGAAACTGGCAGATTCCAGGACATTCCCAGTCGAGGTGGCAGAGCAGGAAAAAATGCAAATCTGTGTCTGAACAGATCTAAAATTCTTAAAATGTAGGAGCCAGGAGCCACTTCTCACATAATCAAGGGGTTAAAAAGAGAAACCAAAATTGACACACAGAGAGACAAAGAACTGGGTTTTGTAGAGAGACAAGTACTCCCAGTTCTAGACCCTCACTGGGTCTGTGGCTTTAAGTTCCATGCTTATATTTCTCATATGCAGCAGCAGCACAGGCTTGTTATAAGAATAATATGAAGCAACAGACAAAAATATACTAAGAATGTTAGAAAATACTATTAAATGTAAAATATTGGTAGAAAGTAAATTGAATACAAGGTACAGGTGTGTTTGGTTTTATTACTAGATAAAATAACTAAATACATACTTCAGATGTTCACTAAAAAAACTGCTTGACAAAATAATTCAATATAGTATAATGTTAAATTGTGAGGTTTCTTATTGCTTTAACGTTTTCGAATAAACATTTTATTGAAGCATTAAAAAAGCTGGCAGATTCCACTTCCTGTCTCTTGAAATGCTCCCTCTGGGGGAACCCACCATATACATAAGAGGTCTGAATCCTCTGTAACTGCCCTGTTAGTCCAAGCTAGCCATGTGAAGAGTCTGTGTAAAATAGGAGAAATGCTAAGCCAGTCCCAGCCGTTCCAGCTCATACATTATACATATGAATAGTGCCATCTTGGAAAGTTTAGCCCCAACAGAAGCCAGTTAAATCAAGGTAAGAAGCCAACAATCAGAACCCCAAGACCCCAGGCATATGGTACCAATAAAGCCTTTCCAGATATCTCCAGCCATTTGAGAAGCCTAGCTTAAGTCATTGTCATTATGGAGCAAAGATGAGCCATTCCCCCTGTACTCTGCCCCATTTCCCAACCAATAAAATCATTAGCATAATAAAATGGTTGTTTATACCACTAAATACAGGGTTGTTTGTTACACAGCAATAGATAACTGTTATATCTCTTTTTTGGGGGAGGGGGGTGGTCCATAGATAGTGATGCATAGTGTTCAAGATTATTTGGCTTTAGAATCGGAGTACCAAAATGCTCTGTAGTTTACTAACGATGTGACCTTGGGAAATTAAACTCTTCATAACTGAGTTTTCTCAATGGTATACTTAACTTACTGCGTTGGGAGACTCAGATGAGATCACGCCTGTAAAGTGCTCTTGGCACCATGTCTGGTATGCAGTAAGTGCTCAGCAATAACTGGATCCACCCCATCGCTGGTCAACCAGAGCTATGTAGTACAGAAGAGGAGGGAGTAAAAATGTACATGATCTTTAATGTACATTAAAGATCATGTACATTTTTACTCCCTTAATAAAGACGGTCAAATTGCTTTCCAGAAAGTACACCACCAGTTTACACTCATGTGTATAGTATGAAAGTTGAGCAACTTTTTATTCTAGAGCAGGGCTTGACAAGATTTTTCTGTCTTAGGCCAGACAGTAAATATTATAAGCTTTGTGGGCCATGATTTCTGTCATGACAACTCAACTCTTCTGTTTAAGCATGAAGGTAGCCATAGATAATTTGTAAACTAACAGACATGGCTATTTGCAGTAAAGCTTTACTTATAAAGGTTTGTGTGGGCTGGATTGGCTTGCAGGATTTAGTTTGTCAACCTCTGTTCTAGAGGCTGGACCCATAGGGTTTTCACTCTGGGGATGCATTTATGAGTACTGAGAAAACGAGCAACCTTAGTGTATCCTGGACTCTAGATGCCTTTGTGGGCTCTTCTCTTTCAAGACAAACTGGCTACTTTTCTTGGCATACACAAATGAATACACAGAGCCAGTAGCTTCAATTTTGTCATATTACTTCCTGCAAGATTAGCTACATCAGCTGCTACAAACCATAATTGGTAATGCTCTATGTGCAAGGCATATATACTCTAGTACTTGGTTAAGCTTGCAATTAGGAAAGTCAGCATATTTGTTGAAGCAAAAGTGATTTAGATTCTTTTTTAAGCACAAAGTAGATATTCAAAGTTAACTAAAGCAGTAAGCATAATCACTAAATATAGACAGTGGGCTTTGACAGAAAAAAGCCTTGGTTAGCAAAGGAAGGGCCTGAGTTCTACTTCCAACTTTAGCTAACTAGCTGTGTGACTTGGGGAAAGTCATACCCCTGGGCCTCAGTGTGCTATAAATTTATAAAATGAGACTAAAAATTGCTTCCTTGGCTGCCTTAAACCATTTAGAAAAGTATAAAATGCTACACGAAATTTATAAATGTCATATTTTATTACAGTGAACTGTTTATGTGTTATCTCCCCAATTAGAACATGAGTTCCTTGGGAATGGGCTGATATCTTATGCATTTTTAAATCCTCATTTCTTGGCACAGAGCTTAGCGTACTGAGCAACCAATAAATGCTTGCAAAGTGGATAACTAAATGCATAGATGAATACAAGAGTTTGTCAACATCACAATGAAGAGAGCAGAAACCAAAAATGAGGTTTACTGCCATGAAGCAAATCAGTACATTTTGAAAAAATATTTGAAAGAGTGGAGTATTATTTACATCAAGAATTTCATTGGACCATTTCCACTGAATCCCTGAGATATGAAAAGACTGCATGTCTTCGGTGACTCACTCTGTATCCAGCCATCAGCCAACTTTTGTTCTGAGAGTACATATTAGGTATAGATGTTGGCTCTATTTTTAAACTAAAAATAACTGCTTTGTCCAAAAGATATATAAGTGTAATTTTTGCAGCCTTTGAAACAGGAATAAGAAAAAAAATCACCGTTGTTTTTTTATTCTGTTAGGCTTAAAAATAATAATGTCTCTTTAAGAAACCCAAAGTGAAATTAAAACAGATGGATGGATTAAATAAGCACCTGCAAAGTTAACTCAGTACAATTGATGCTTTAAGGCAACATCTTTTAGAGGAGCAGAATTGTTTAGCTTTTTATACAGTGAAACGTTTCTTCTCTTTCACTGGTCAAGCTGGTTACCTTTGAATGAAACTCTTAGAGCCTTAGAAAGCTTTGGAATTCTCTACTTGGTAAACCCATGGAACTGAAATACCTGCTGCCACGATATTTTATATCCAATCTGAGGAGCTGATCAACAACTTGCAAAGAAGTGCTTCTCCCAAAAGATATTTTACAAGGAAAAATCTCCATGGGTGTTGCTGTTGAATAATGGATGTACTTAAAGGACTGGACACTAATTTGCATTAAGCAAATGCTTTCCTTGGCGATATTGTGGATTTTAGTATCTTCAAGGGAGAAGGAGATGCATCAGTCCTCCCTTAACAGGGTCACACTGACCAGGATCTTAAACTAAGGATTGTTAGAGATTGCTATCAATAAGAATAACTGATTTTTTTCCCCTAAATATTCCGGAGAGGAACCTAATTTCTTTCTCAACAACTCCTATCCATAACACTAGCTTCCTAAAAGAAGGAAGATTTATGTAGAACCTTGTTTTCCTGATCAGCATACATTTGCATAATTCTGACTCTAGGTACCCAGCTCTTTTCCTCCTTTGGAAGAGACTAGTCACAGGATAGACTTGGCAGTGTCCTTTTGGTGTGTGCGTACGTATATATCAATGTCTCCAGGACAGAGAATGAAGGAAACTTGGTCTCTATCATCTCTCATTTATCTGAATTTATATAATTCTGATAATAGGTTACATTTTACTTTTTCTTTTCTTTAACCCGGACACACTTGACTTTTACAATGCCTAAAATGTAGATAGAGTGTATGTCATCATCCCTGACTGGGAGAAGAACGAACAGGGAGGTGAAGGAGCTAGGAGGACCTATGATAATTACTCTACCACAAGCTGTAATTCTCTTGGTTAAGTAAAAATTGACTGCATGGCTGTGAGGAATAAAACATAAGACTCATTTATTGTGACTTTATAGCAGATCCTTGAGTGTCACATGCAGTCATATCTTTATACTCCTTGCTCAGCTGCATGTTAATATTCTCCAACTCGATAATGTGAAACCTAAAGCATAAAATAATAAGTCAACGCAGTGGTGACAGACAGGTAATGTTCTTCCTACATTTAGAACCATAATTGGAAACCACAGACTTTGTTTCCCAGTGTTATAACACTTTTTTAGCACAGAAAAGTTGAAAGAATTTTACAGTAAACACCCATATATCCACCCATAGACCATCAGCATTAAATTTGCTTTAACTTATCCATTCCTCTAATCTGTCATCAAACCATTTCATTTTTGACACATTTTAAAGTAAATTACAAACATTAAGACACTTCTTTCTTAATACTTCGGTATGCACGTCTTAACTAAATTTCAGTATTTGTTCACAGCTTTTTAAAATGTTTAATTTACATATTATAAACTGCAAAATCTTTACATTTGCCGAGTTTAATAAAATCATACACATGTATAACCCAAATCTCTATCAACAAACAGAATATTACCGTCACTTCAAAATATTTTCTCATGTCCCTACACAGTCGACAGCTTCTCCCACCTCCTGTTACCAGAGGCAACCACTATCCTGATATTTTCCCACCTTAGAATAGTATTGTCTGGTCTAGAATTTCATATAAATAGAATCATATAGTATGTACTCTTTTACATAAGCCTTATTTCACTCAACACTGCTTCTGAGAGTCTTCTGTGCTGTTATGTGTATCAGAAGTTTTTTTTTTTTTAGTAGCTCTAAGGGATTCTACTCTATAAGCATATCACAATTTGGTTATTCATTCTCTAATTGACTGACTCCAGGTCTGTTTCCAGTTGGGGCAATTAAATATAAAGCTGCTCAGATCCCTAGTGCAAGTCTTTTGTGAGCTTCTATTTTCCTTTCTTATAGGTATATGTTTAGTTACATAAGAGGCAGAGCAGACATTTCCAAAGTCCTTGCACCATTTGCATTCCCACCAACAATGCAGGAGAATCTAGCTGCTCCAGAACTGTATTAAATTAACATTTGGTGTCAGTCACTTTAATTGTAGCCATTCCAGAGAGTATGTAGTCATTTCCTTGTGGTTGTAATTTGTATTTTTCTAATAAATGATGTTAAGCGCTATCCCATGGGCTTATTGGCCATTAATCTTTCTTCTTCTGTAAAATGTTTGTTCAAATCTTTTACCCATTTTTTTTTATTATTATAGAGTTGCAAGAATAATTTATAAAGCCTAGATACCAGTCCTTTGCCTGATGATATATGTTTGGGAAGTATTTTCTCCAAGTTTGTGGCTTGGTTATTTCATTTTCTAATTGATGTCTTTTTGACAGGCAGATGTTTTTAATATTGAACAACTTTAATTTATCTTTTCTTTTCTCCCATGGTTATTCCTTTCTGTGACTTTTCTAAAAAATATTGTGCTCCCCTAAGACTATATTCTACTAAGTTGTACTCTGAAGTTTTATACAATTTATACAAGGGTTGAGCTTCATTACTTTTCTCATGGATATTCAATTATTCCCACTTGATTTGTTGAAAAGACTTTTGTTTCTCCATTTGTTTCTTTTAATGCCTTTACTGGAAAAAATAAGTACATATATGGACATTTTTCTAGTGTCTCTGTTCTGTCTTATTGATCAATTTGTCAAACATTTTCTCTACTTGGCTTACACCTAGTCATTGAGAGTTAGCTCAATTTTCATGTCCTCCATTTTTCCCCTTTTACAGGCTGGGCTATGGGCCCTCCTGTGTCTTCCCAACATACTCTGTGCCTTTATGATTGTACTTTTCAAACGTGCTGTAATCATCACTCTGTCTTCCTCTTTCCCTTTCCGTTTGCTTCCCTGACTGCAGAACCCCTATTTACGCCTCATCACCCAGCAACTATCCAGAACTGTGCTGTCTCATATCCATGTGTGTCTATTGAACATTTGAAATGTGGCTAGTTAAAAATTGAGATGTGCTATAAAATACACATTGGATTTTATAGACTTAGATAAACAATAAGAATGTAATATATCTCATTACTAGTTTTTACAAGGAACGTACATCACAATGATAATATTTAGATCTATTGGTTTAAACAAAATATATTATTAAAATTATTTATGTCTGCTTCTATTTCAAGGTGGCTATTAGATAATTTAAAATGACATATACTTCTTTTGGATAGTAGTGCTCTCGCCTTCTTCTATCACATAGAGTTCCGAGTAAGTCTTGCTAATAATTAAATGATTTGGAGGTATTTGGAGCACCCCTACTGGTTTGCTTTCTTTGTTTTCTCTATTAACTTCAGATAGGCCACTAGTGGGGAAGGAGGAGATGATCTGGTTTGTGTTTCTGTGTGTGCCTGTACTACAGTTTGGGATATCAATGAATAGCTGATTGGATCAATGGAGATACGTCTTACTAGCTGTGTTACCATGGGCAAAGCACTAACCTCTCTGTGCCTCATTTTCTCAAGCATATAATGAGAATGATAATAAAATCTACCGCATGAGAGTACTGGAAAAAATGCTGTGATTTAATTTCATGAGTCATTTCACAGACCAAACGCTGCCTGGCATGGAAGAAATGCTCAGCACATGTTAGCTTTATTATTCATGCCATAGCTGTTTGTGGCTTCTGGTGGCAAAGTGTAGAGAAAACACCTCACTCACTGTTCTGCCATGTTCTATGGAAGGCCAGAATAGAGAATTACTGTCTCTGTGTCCTTGGCAGTTAGAGGCTCCTCAGTGGCAGGCTGCAGGGACAGTGGCAAGGTCTTAGGAGGCCAGGCCATCCTGCGGCTGAATAGCAATCTGGTGACTGTTCCTGTCAGCTCTGGGGCCTTCACACACAGACAGCTTCCCTTCCTTAGGGCACTGGGAGCTGAGCATCTGGAGAGCAGCAAACTTAATTAACTTTAAGCAAAGGGAACACAGAAGAAGAAATAATGGTCATAAGTGCCAAACCTCCTAATTAAAATGCAGAAGGCACCTGCGGGTCACACATACAACTCAGCGGCCTCATGCATAGACTATGCCTTCCATTTCACTGTCCATAATGTGTCTGCAAAACTGATCCTTGACCCACAAAGCAAGTCAAAGGGACAGGAGTTCGACTTGGCTCTATGTGTATTAATGCATCTTCAAACCCACCAGCAAACTCCCTCTTTCTTTGATCTCATGTAACTTGGCCTGGGTTTGCAAATTAAATGCCTTTCCATTCAGATATATAAGGAGCTTTTTCAAAGATCAAATATGTCTGCAGACTTGATTGTTCCGGGTGACTGATGGGATTTTAAGGATATTTTCTGGCACACACTGAGAGCTGAGACTCCTGAAGGTAGTCCCCAGGCAGGTCGAAGAGTAGAAGAGTTGGATATTTTTAACTTTTCTGCATTTCTAGAGAGGTTTTAATTCTGAAACATGGTGCAGAAAAGGTCCAGCTGACACAGGCAGAATATTCCGGGAAAGGGCTGTGATATTCCGGGAAAGAACTTGGGTTTCTAAGTCAGGCAGACCTTGTTTAGAATGCTAGCCTGAGCACTTACCAGCTGTGTAACCATAGAAGTTACTTCTCTTTGAACCTTAGTTTTCTCACCCGGATAATGGATTCGACAATAACCTCATAGAATCTCAGTGAGGACTACATAAGATAATGTATATAACACTTCTAAAATATATCTAGCAGGCAATAGGGGCTGAAATATAAAGGCTAGTAATTTGTTGTTGTTGCTGCTGCTGCCAATAATAACAATAATAAACCTGCATCACCCTCCTACACTGTCCATTCCAAAGAATCACAGTAGGCCTGGAATTTATTTTTAGCTCTGCCTAATTAGGTGCTAAGACCCCCATTATAGAGTTTGGAAATGAGTTATTTATTCAGTTACTCTGCTAAAACAATCTGCATTTATACATTCATCAAGCTTTTGAATGCGGAAAATTGTACTAGCTTCTAGACGAAGGGAAGAGAGACATTACCAGGCCTTTCCTTATGGAAATACCTGTTGCTGAGCAAATGATGTGCTCCCAATATTGCTTACACATTCAGAGCTACTAAAGCTTTTATAATTGAGGCATAAATTCTCATGCTGTTTAATTTTGAAATGCACAAAATGAAATGTAAAAAAACAAAATTCCAGCCCTCACTCTTTAAAAATGTCACATTATATAACTAATAAGGAAACTAGAGATGAACGAATTTTCACATGTCATTTAATTCTATTCACAGTGGAAACAAATTTAGTCTGAGTGAGCATAAACATGAATATAGAAGTGCTTCCGCTAAGAAGGATTTAACTGCTGAAAGTGGGGAAATGACATGATGTGTTTTAGGAATGTAAAACTACCCAAACTATGACATTTGCCTAGTTTTAATGGTCTTTATTTTCCTTTTTCTTAGGTTATATCAGTATAGACAAAGAAGGAGTGAGGACATGTATAATTCGATAATTTGATTAACTGTTTCATATAAATTTTCATAACTCTGATAACAACAATGCTGATGATGATAATGGTTAAAACACGAGTATTCCTTTGATCCAAGCACTTTCTATACATTTCCTTTCTGAATCTCCACCACAAGCGTAAAGGCTAAATAACTGTCAAAACCAAATGATTAGAAAGTGATGGGGGCCGGCTATGGTAGGGTTTTATCCTGTTGTAGAATGCATGTGCTTTGCTTCTTGAAAGTACCTATATGCATATCAAAAAGAGAGATAAATATAAATAGAATATTTTTTTCAGATTTCTAAATAGGTAGATTTATATGTCAATGTTTTGAGCCTTCTTTAATAAGAATGGCTCGGAGTCAGTAACTAGTCCTATTTCTGTGTGTGTGTGTGTGTGTGTGTGTGTGTGCGCGCGCGTGCGCGCACGTGCATGCACGTGTGCATGCACTTTAGGCTTGGGCCATGTGTTCCTAATACTTAAGGAGTTCCTGAGTTCTTCTCTTCTTTTCAAATCCTGTCCCTGCTCCTATGAAAATAATGAGCCTAGCACACACACCCTGAAAATCAGGACTGAGCTGAACTCTCAAATACCATTTTCAGGAGCGTGTCTTTCTCCTTGGAGAGGACTGAGATAA
>NW_011888915.1:4626333-4638904 GCF_000151845.1 Pteropus vampyrus
TCCTTAACCCCTAAGCTATTGACTTAGTGACGTCACCTTGAGTGCTACCCTGTCAACCTATGTGGGCTCTTAGGAGGATATAAGAAGATTACAAATGTATAGGTAGTGACTCTCCACAAACTGGAAGGAATAGAGAAGTCTGAGATATTACCACTATTCCTTTTATAAGAATCTCACATTTAGACCACATTTTACTTACACAGCCTGGGCTTCTCATGAAATAAGAATTAACAGTTTCATTACAGTTATTATTTTATTGGAAAAACTGAACTCCGAAAGCAACAGAAAAGGAGCTCGTGAACAAGCTGACTTGCAATGCACAAGCAGCACGAAGGGGCCTGGCCTTCTGTCACGGGTCACACTGTTTTCCTTATGCTGTTGGCCTCCACTGAGAAATCTGTGAAGTGGCAGCCCATTTAGTGATTAAGAACACGGGCTCTGGAGTGGGCAGGTTGGAGTTCCAATCCTAGGCCCGACACTTACTGAGCATGTAATCTTAGACAGAGGCTTAACTTTTCTTATCTGTAAAATGGGGCTAATAGTGTTTATCTCTTAGGGGACTGTGTAGACTAAATGAGCTAATGCAGGTGAACCACCGGGCACCACGCCTGGACCACAGGATGAATGCACTCAGTGCGGTAGTTATTACTAAGGAAAATCCTTCTCATATAGGAACGGTTTCAATTGAGATATCTAACCACAAATACCTAGTTAAAAACAAAAAAACAAACAAAAAAACACCTAAACAGTATTAAAATTGAAGAAGTAAAATCATGCTGTGGATATGGCACTAATATTCCATTATTGAGATCCGATTTAAAAATCAAAGCAAAACTGTATCATAGAATTGCCTTAATCTACCACACAAGGGAAATTAATTGGAATAAGGCTAAATGAAAAATGAATTGTTTATAGAACAGATTGAAGAGGCTGTGAGTTTATTTTTTTTCCTGTTAGATCTATGCTTTGCTGAAGGCCTTTGAAGTTTCCTTGGGAGGGGTGATATGGGGAGTTGGTATCTGTATTGGGAAATCTCATCTTCTTTAGTGGCAGGAACACGTCCACACCCAGAACCGCCCCTGTCCGTGAAACCAGCACAGGTCAGCTCACAAAGCCCCTGACCGTTTAGCAATTTTCCAACATCTGACAACAAGCCAGAGAAAGAAATACAACTGAAACTAATAGCAAAGGTGGGGATCCAAGGGCCTGTGGCATCACCCCTAATACTGAGCGAGTGTTCTGTAATCTTATCTGCTATGCCCCCAGCATTGATTCCCTTGCTAATAAGCTGTCTAGCAAAAATAATGCTGTCAGCAAAATATAGAGGGAAGTAAGCCCAATGTAAAATAATTATTCCATTCTCCTCCTAAAGGTACATGGTCCTTTACAGTCACGGCATACCACATTCTTTTGAGGCTGAGAGTTGACAGGTAACTTCAGAGGCAGGAGAATAATTTGCCCAGCCTGCAAAATTGTATTTAGGGAAATAAGTCTGGACTGCAAGTGAGAACGTGGGCTGTGGATCCAGCTCAGCTGCAAAATGAGAATGTGATCTGTGTAAGTTCCTTCACCTCTGAGCCCCTGGCCTCCGTTTCTCTGCCTCTGAGATAAAGGGGTTTGTTTGAAAGGGGAGCTTAGTTCCCTGAAGGCAGGGACTGGCTGAATCCTTAGTATCCAGAGCAGTGCCTGACACAGAGTAGGTACTGATAAATCAGATACTGTTGCTGTTAAACTAGAAGAGTTGATGAGCTCCTTTACTTTGCTAAAGAGACTCCCTTCAGTGAGCCTGTCCAAGAGGCTCTGATTCCAAGACCAGCCAAGTGACTCTTTAAAGGATATGAAGCTCCTTCTCCAAAGCTAGGTAAACGGGGCATGCTGACTCCACACGGGCACAGACGCCCAGCCCAGAGCCGAGCGAGTCCTTCTCAGAATAGTAGGTCTGAGGGACAACTGAAGTCTTCCTTCTCTGAATACCCATCATAGCATTTCCCCTGAACGAGAAGGCAGGGGCATTTGGAGGAAGGCCAGTCATGTAGGGATAGCAATACTGTTGCCTAGCCTTTTACCCTTTAGAAAGCTGTCGTATGTGGTCCTCGCAGGAGCCCTGTGATGAAGAGAAGTGGGTGGCTTAGCCAATGCAGGATGGTAACACTGAAACTCAGATGAGACATCCATTTGATCAAAGTCAAGTCACTGGTAAGGGAACAGCCAGGAACTGAATCTGGGACTTTTAACTCCAAGTTCTAAGCTATTAAAACTATTCTGTAGGAAGATACCACTCAATCCTCATCTGTCTCCAAACTAGACTCAAAGATCCTATGTCCTGAGCAGAATAATGGTAATAATAGCCAGTATTTATTGCATCTAGTATTACCAGCTATTATATCCCAGGCCCTGTTCTCAGCACATTACATATGTTAACACATTCAATCACCACAACAATGTGATATGGCAGGTACTGTTTTTACTCCCAGTTTAGGAGTGAGACACACAGATTTGAAAGTAACTCACCCAAGTTTACACAGCTACTGAGGGAGCCTGTAGATGTTAAGTCTTCCCCTGGCTCCAGTCCCAAGAGGTTGAGAACTGATGGGAGGCTGTGGCTTAGAAAAGGCTCCTCTGCCTTCAGCTCACCAGAATGAGCCTGAGGAGCCCAGATCTGTCTGCCTGTGGTTGGGGATGGAAATCTGCCAACATCTGTCATTCTGGGTTTGCGGCTGCCCACACCAAAGGGAAGTTTTCCCTTTTCCCTTTGGGACCATGTATCAGGTTCTTCTTCTCTGTTTCCAATAGCTGTGCCCTTTCATTTTGCCAAAAGGTTTCTCACTGATGAAGGCAGGGCTCAGAGCAGAGCTGCCCTGGTGGTTTTCATGAGCATCCTCTGTCACTGGTTCCTCTGACGGAGGATGAGACAGCAAAGGGTGGGCCATCAGCACCTCAATCAGATTCAGCCCCACCGACGGCTTTCAAGTGCCTACCATGCGCCTAACACTGAATTAGTTCATTCACTCTATCAAAGCGCATTTACTGAGCCCCTATTCTGTGTCGGCACCAACCTGATTGTTCAATATTAATTAACTTTAAAAACACCATCGGATCATCTATAAATATCAGGGCCTATAATAGGCATTATGAGCGTAAATAATACTGGTCATGGCCAAATGATATATATTGAGAACTTGCCACTCATCTAAGCGTATTACATTTAGTAACTCATTTAATCCTCACAGCTTTATGAGATTGCTGCTACTACTATTCCTATTTTATAGGTCATGAAAGTGATGCCCAAAGAGGGTTGATAAATCAGCCAAAATCACGCAAATGGTAACTGGTAGAGCCCGGATAGAAGGATACCTAAAACTCAGCCCAGCCTTAGGAAATCTCAGTTATTGTAACTTTTCACCTCCTTGCAACAATCTGTGCGAGGTAAATAGTTTTATTACTTTTACAGTGGATCATACATGCTTGGTTTCCATGATCTCGATTCTAAGAGCTTGGTGAGCAAAGCACATATGAAATATGTTTTTCATAGAGCATGGCCTCTAGTGACAAAGCAATTTTTCATCACATATTCAATGAAACAAGGACCTTTTCTAAAGCCTAGGTTTACAAAAAAAAAAAAAAAAAAATACCAAATCCACTTTAAAGGTGATTCCATTACACTTAACGAATGAGAAATGGAGAGCTTACATAACTTGCTCAGGTCCCATCGCTAGCAAGAGGCAGACTCAGTTCGTGTTCTCTCAACCAAACCATACTTGCAAATAGACCTGTGGGAAAGCTGTGCATCTTTTAAGGAATCTACGACACTGACTGCAAAGCTATTCACAATGACTCATTGGCAAAGACAATTCTTGATTTTCAACAGCCTCAATATGTGTTTCAGTGTCATCTGAGCAACTTTGAAAATTACCAAAGCTGAAGCCTCGTTTTGGTTCCTGTGTGAACGCTGATTAAAGAAGTGTGTGTTTTCTGGAGGATGGAGTTAGGATATGTCTGGGATGCAGGTTTGGGTGCCTGAAAAAGAAAACTCCAAGTGTAATGGAGAAACCTGCATATTTAAGGTAATGTCCTTGTAAAGAAGAAGAAAAGGAAAGTGTTCTATATGAGTAGGTTTCAGAAGGGGCAAGTTATTGAGGAAGTTTGAGAAACTTCAGAGATTTCTCATCTGCTGAGAGAGATATCGTGATTGGAAAATACGCATAACCCACTCTTCAGGTGGCTTAACCGAAGATGGAATTTTGGAATGGATAAACTTGTCTCCTGGGATATGAGTAGCTCTCAGAATGCAGACATGCCTGTGAGGTTGTGATATTGAGCAAAGCATTTTAGTTCTCTGACTTTCAGCTTCCCCATTTTTTTTTTTAAAGGGAAAAATAAATAAATAAATCTTTCTATAACTTTCTGTGTTCAGGGGCCCTTTTCAGAATCTAATGATATTTCTGGATTCCCTCCCCAGAAATAGGCACGTTTTTGTGATCAATTCACATACCCCCTAAAACCCAGTGATAGTTCCCTAAATGACTATGGACCTCAATTTTAAAGACTTTAGAATAATTTATCTCTAAGTTCAACTTAAGAAGAAAATGTTATGTTATTTTCAACAATCATAAAGTTTTAGATTTCTCATATACCTCGGCAGCCATCCATTCCTGCTCTTCCACTGCCAAGTGACTTAACAGATTTCTTCAAAGGTCCAAAGGAAGTCTTCAGCATCAATAGATGTGCACCTAGGGCTAACAAAGAGCCTAGATCCTTCAGAGGTTTCCTTAAATATTTAACTTTGTGAAGGGATAACCTTTTTAGTGAGAAGAGCTGCTCTACTGGCTCAGGGAATATAGGATTACTAACCTAATCACTTCTTGGGTAAGGTTCTCCTTGATGCCAATCAATTGTTGCTGGGAGAATGTAATTGACTACTGCCCTCTAACATTGCTTAAACCTTTAATTTTGATGATCACTATGACGCAAGCAGCTGGATTTGTTTTTTCGGTCAATTAATGTAGCTCGAGTAATTATGATATGCAAGTACTTACTGCAGAGATGATTCATTGAAGCATTTTTTCTTTAAACATATTAAAAAGTTCTTTTTAATTTGCCATGTTGATCATTTAAAATCATGTAAGTGTTTAGAAGTATGATTTTGCTGCCTGATGTTTCTTCTGGTTCTTTTTCACATTGCCCTCCGTGTATTTCGTGTGTATACATGTGTCTGTGTGTGTGCGTGTGCGTGTGCGTGTGCGTGTCTGACTGTGAATTCCTGTTCCTCGGAAATTTATCTGTAGGAATTTGGGGAGGGGTTGACTCGAGGTTGCAGACCTTCGGAAATAAACTGAATTTCTTCTTGTAATCAAGACACTACCCATTTGGGACTTCTTTAATCGAATTCTCTTTTTTGAGGTATTTTGTACCCTGCAGGCAATGTGAATTTAACTGCAAACCTACATTAAGGACCAAGTTAGAGTTATAAGACCTCACGTAAGTGGTTCCTATTTTACCCTTTCATTTAGTGCTATTCTGGGTTTATTTCATTCCCCCTTAGTTTGAAGCTATAGCCCTTTGGGTATCCCAGGAGTAGAGATCTTATATTAAATTCCCAAACTTAGGAAAGTTGTAGGCTTTAACGCCTATACTTATGCAACCTTTAATATGGAAGCTCAACGTCACCATTTTTTTTACGCTGGAGATGCCTTCTGGGATTACTCCTGTTTACTTTCATTTTCCCCCTCTGCGGTTTCCTCATATCATGTGGCCTGCAGTTCACTTTCAATTACTCCAGCAAAGGAAGTGATACGTTGCACATTTGCATGTGCGTTAAGTTTTTATTCACACCCGCAGAATGGTTATATGTTCTTAAAAAATCCTCATCTTAAAATTGTAATCCAGAATTGACTTCTGCAAGCACTTTAACCTAATTATCATGTATGCAAGGACAAAGCTAGTCAAATTTATGATCTTGGGACAGCGGCATCAGCATCACCTGGCAGCTTGTTAGAAATGCAAGTTCTTGAGCTCCACTCCAGGCCTACGGAATGTCTCAGGCTGGGGCCCAGGAATCTGTGTTTTAAACAAGCTCTCCAGTGAAAAGGGTATAGTCACGATAGACAGAGAAAACTCTGAGCCAAGACCAAGGCTGAAAGAGGTAAGGGTGCTTGGGAGTAGGAAGCCAATCTGTTTCGCAGGAGCTTCTCTTTGGCAGGGCCAGGTCATTGAGCCAAGACTATTGATGAGGTTAGAATTCCATTACATTCATTTTTAGTCTCTTTATATTCTATAGGAAAGTGAAAAGTCTTGGAAACAGGGCAGCCGTAGGGTAAAGCAGAGTTCTTTTGTAAGACCCATTGAAACAACACAGAAAACTACCACTGTGATCTGCAAAAGGAGTATCCAGAGAAGCTGATGCTAATATTAGCCCAAGGCTTGGAATCCTACTGATGTATTTTATAGCCCTGTGTTGGCAAGCAGCTCCTGGAAATGTATTTTCACTATTCATATCAGAGGGCTGTGGAAGAGGACTGCCAAGTGCACAGATGCAGGGGATGTTAATTATTCTCATGGACAAAGCACCTGAGAACTTGGTGTGAATTATTAAAATGTTGTGTTAAGTTATTGCATTCGAATGTCAATTTGGCTTGATTTCAGTGTTAATAGATCTTTAGTTCAGGACTAAATAATAAAATTTCTACTTATCCCCTGCCTCACAGAGCTGCTATTATTGTTGCCTTTATTGAATTACATGGTGTGGAAGTTGGAATGGTAATATGTCTGTACAAATAAAGACACTGAGGGATTTTAGGGATAGATGGGAGAACAAAGAGTCATTAGAGTTTGTGTCAATGACTTTACTCCTTCAGGAAATAATGTCATCAATTTTCCCAAGAAATGCTATCCTAATGCTCTAATTGTACAACACCATAGACAAACATCTAAACAGTGAAAAGACTTTCCTGGAGGAAGGATGGGGACATGCGCCGCAGTGGTGCACTCTGAGCTGCCAAGAAACGACGAGCTGATTAATTCCTCAGACATCTGCATGTAAATTAACCTCATTTTCTCCTCTGAAAAAATGTGGACAGTAAACACCTAGTTGGTGAAGATTAAAGAAAAAGGGGCTTAGTGCATCTCACAAAATTTCCGGCACATAGTAGTTACTTGGTAAATGGAAGTTTCTGTTCTTCTTGATGAACCAAATATGTCCAACCAGGAGCCAAATTCAGACCACGTGTCTGATCTGCCCAGTGCCCAGTCCTCCTCCTCCTTCTCATTACTTGTCAGTATTGTTTTGGAGATGATTCCTTCCCAGTTTTACAGTTTTGGGGATGTCAATTATGTCTTTGTCCTGCCTCAAAGACTGGTCTGATGCTTACTTACTAGACAGTAAGCAAAGACCTGAAAACAGCCCTCTGAATAAAATGGACGTGAGTTACTGCTCCCAAGTCCTAAGTGCATCTGTGACTTTCATGCCTTCCAAGGCCTGGTTCTTCAGCTTTGCCTTCAATTGTTTGAGCTTTCTATTGTATTCTGTTGCCTGAAAACAATTCTTTCTGATACAGAATATGAGAGCTGGAAGCATTTTTGATGCCTTCTATCCTTATTCTGCTATTTTGTAGATGAGGAAACTGGGGTCCAAAGAATAAATAAGTTTTTCTTGTTGTTTTCTTGATTTTGGTTTTGGGTTAGTTCATAGTGACACAACTGGGACTGAATCCCCGATGGACCTCGCTGCAGTATTCTTTTCATTATTCATCATTATTATTTCAAACTCTGGTGAGGGTCCTAAGCTTCTGACAATCTATGGATAGCCAAAGAAATTCTATCAAAACAGCCTCCAAGTTAGTAGCCAATGTCAGCACCACGGATGTGAGGTGAGATGAGATGCCCTGACCCCTTAGCTGTGGCCTCATGCCAGTCTTTGGGCGAAAAAAGAGCATGAAGCAGAAGGAATACCTTCAATGCTTACTTTATTAAAGAAGAACCTGGAGTTCTTGGCTCTGGGGCTTGCAAATTACATTGGACAAGCAGAGGTTTTCGTTCACTTAGCAGTTGCCCTCAGGCTTTGCCTGCTTCCTTAGCCCTCCTCCCTCCTTCCTCCCTCCTTCTTCTTCTTCTCCCCTCTTCCCAAAACTCTCTTTGTCCCCCTCTCTGTAATCTTTGATTATGATTTGGTTTCTCACACCATCTCTAAACTTCTCAATGTTTCATCACTTTTAAGATTATCAGGGAAAGAGGAACAGGAGAGGGAAAGCTGATCAGCAAATCAGTAATTTTTTCTTGAGGATCAACCTTTAAGATAGAAATGACCATACAATAAACTTCTATTAAGGTTTTTATGACTTTGAAACTTGCATACGTGGTAATATCGGTGCAATTATATAGTATACTTAGTAATTAACAGTAATAAATCAGACTCAAAAAGTCTGAAAACACTAGCAAACAGTGCCCCTGCCATTACTGTATGCCTTCATTTCTTCATTCGCTAAATGAAGATTATAAAAATAGTGTTTACTATGATGGACAAGTTGGCTGTTCGCTATAACTTCTATTTCAAAGCTCTTTGTCCCTTGCTTATATCTGTTTGCGGCAGAAAAGTTAAATGTTTTTCCAGCTTCTCTCGAAGCTAGGGTTAGCCATGAGAATGAAGTTAGATGTCTGGCCAGTGAAATAAAAATAGAAATATGCTGGGGAGTACTGGGTAGACTCCCTGCACCAAAAGAATTTATGATTTTCCTCCTTCCTTCTTCTTTCTTCTTTAAATGAGGATGTGATGCCAGGAGCTGCAGCTGCCATCTTGTGACCATTAGGAAGTCAGCATGAGAGGAAGACCAACATTATCACTGAGAGGCTGGTCTTGATAGTGAGATTTTCCCCGATACTAGTAGCTACTTATCTCTTAATTTCTTGTTATGTGAGAAAAAATAGACTTATATTTAAGATAATAAGGTCCAGTGTTCTATTCTTAGGTGGAACCAAGTGAAATTGTCAATAGTCAAACATGTTTAACTTATAAAAATAGCAGTTTTAGGTTGTTCAGCCTGCTATTCGCAGCCAAAACATTTATAATCAATTATTTGCCTCACAATATTATAAAAAGGTTGATTTATAGAGAGCTTTTAGCATATTGCCTGGCATGTGCTCAATAAATGTGAGTTACCATATTTCCTCCATATTAAGGCATACATTTTTTTTCACATTTTAAATGTCTCCGAAAGTAGAGTAAGAGGTTTGCAATCGATATAGGCAATTAATGTGATACGTTCCTTTTCTGTGAGAAGATGTTATTTAATAGTAGTCCTTATAATAAGAAGTGTTTAAAAATTGCCTTAATGTAGTACCACTACTAAGTTGTGGAATAAGCATTCACTTTATATTAGTCAGTTTACTAATTTAAGCTTATAATAGGTACCATCTTTCAAAAGTTGTTTTCTTGTTTCTTGTTTTACTTTTGTTTTTTAGTAAATGGAACAAAAATAGTCTTTATTTAATAAAAGACTATTTTATGCAGCTGACTTTCTACCATAATTTCGGATTCACTGATAAAGACAAAATAAATAATCCCTGTCAAGCCCTCCAAATTTTGTGAATTGAAGCCAGTTAGGCAGAACTGAGCTGTTACTAGTGCAGGAGTGAATAAAAGAGCTCTTTTAATATGTCTGATGTTACATAATCAGGGTTTAAGTCACTTTTCCAATATATCTAGGGTCTCCCCTAAAAGGCCTCTGTGCCAGTCAGCCTTGGGGCACCTACTGTCTCCACACATTGCCAGCCACCTGCCACACCTTCCCTCTTTTCATTGAAGAATGGCTTCTCCACTGGAAACTAGTGGTGTATAAACATTTTTACAAAACTTCAACATCTATTGTTTGAGTGCTAATATATTCCAGAGATTGTTAATTTAGGTCTATTGTTTGTAACTCATTAGTGGGTCATGACTAACACTTTAAAAGAAAATAGAATAAAATAGAAGATATCACAGTATATTGCAGGTAGTAAGTATATTTTTTCATGAATTTTTTTTTCGATTTTATATAACCCTTTGATTGTAGGTGCAGAGCGTTGTTGTGAAATGTAGCCAAAACATTTAAATGGCATTGTTCTGGGAGCTAGGAATTCAGCAGTAAAAGACAGACAGACTACCTGTTCATACAGGGGTTTCACCCTAGTGAGAAAGGCAGACAGAAAACAAACAAGTAAGCAAATAATGTATCAGGAGGGGATAAAAATTGTGAACAAAAATTGCAGGATAAAGTGTGGAATGATGGGCTCATGGTTGCTGTTTTAGTGAGCAGTCAAGGAAGAGCTCTCTGATGAGGTAACATTTGAGCAGATTCCAAAAGAAGTGAGAGAGTTGTTCAGATATGGAGGGAAGGTGTTCTCGGCAAGGAGCAGCTAGTGCAAAGGTCTGGGGCAGAGATATTATGGAATTTCCTCTGTCTCTATTTTGAAGACAGAATAGGAAGAAGGCCAGGATTGCTGAAATGAAGGGAATGAGGGGTGTATGGTTAGGAGATAAAGTCAAAAAGCTTCCCAAGGGTCAGGTCATATAGACCCTGTGTCGAATGGAAAGGACTTTGGCTTTTTCATGTGAACGGGAAGAGCCTTCAGAAGGCCACCCAACACAGCTGAGGATAATAGCTACTAGAGAGTCCTCTCTGAGACATGATAGATATTAATGTCCCTCATTTGATTTTCATTGCTCCCCCTTTGTTGCGTAAGTCTCTCTACATGTAGGCTGCAAATTCTTAAAAGGCAATTTGTGTTTGTGTACAAGAGTATGGAGATTGACAGATGTAGAAGCAGATGTTGATTTATGTTCATTATTGTGCCTAAGACAGTACTAGGCACATGATAACCTTGATAAATGTTTGATTTGTTGTTGTCCAAATCTATTAAAAAGATAACCATAGAATTTCTGCAGTCACTGAATAGTTCTTGATTCAGGGCCATACACTGAGGATGATAGTAACATCGGCTAACGTTTCCTGAGCGTCTGCTCTGTGTCAGGGGCGTCACATATATTATGCACACGGCAAACAGACTTCCTGTGTCTTGACTCCTCTCGCCTCAAACCTGTCTGGAGTTCTGTCCTATATCTGAATGTCACTGCTTCCCTCACTATTACACACACAGACACACACCTGATTTCAAAAGCCTTAGTAATTATTGTGGTTTTTGTTTGTTTGTATGTTTGTTTTGCTGAGGGTTTCATATAGAACAGAGAAGCACAATATACCATGTTTCATACAACAAAACTTAACTCAGCATTTCAGTCCTCTCTCCAAATTTTCTCTATTTGCCTGCCTATTGCTGGGTCTCTCCTCTTATGGTCTCCTCCCCGTAGCCTCTAAAATGGCCACTGAAATGTCCAGCAATACAGGGCTTTTCCTTAGATTTCATACTCTATCAACCAAACAAAAACCCAAGAGTAAATCTATACGATTTCCTTGTAAGTCACAATTGATCGTAGCCCACTTACAGTGTCCCTGCAAGGTTGACCAGAAGTTCAAAGAACTTCTGCAACATATTGGGGCTGCTGCTAGGAAGTGGCAAAGTCAGGTCCGAATGCACGCCTTTCTCATCTTAAGCCCATGCTCCATGGCTTCCCTGTCCCAGGGCAGGCAAGAAGAGGGCTTCATTGACTGAAGTCACACTGCAGACTCAGGGAGATGGCTCACTCAGCACTGCTCACTGTGGAAACCATGATTTTCTGTCCTGAGATCTGGTGATTTGTCAGACCTTGTACAAGTCATTTCTCATCTGAGTTATTCATCTATGACAAGTGGATTTTGCATAAGCCTTTGGGATGAAATAATAAATGATTAAAAAGTAGGCTGTGCAGAGCAACGAAATCAAAGTATGTGTTTTAAAACCCTCAGGGGGTTGTGACTCAAAACCTGATCCCTAAATTGCAAAGTGGCGTTTTGTTTTCCTTTCTGTTTCCCTCCTAACTTCTGTGCATTTTCTCTTGAGGCTCTTAAGATGCTTCTGCGATAATAATTAAGGCATTTGAAGCCTGTGAGCTGTCCAAGTGTGACATCATCAGTGCAGTACATAGTATTATATATGAGTAATCTGTAGTGACATATTCAGACATCTGAAATACATGAGCCTCCCCAAACTGAAATCATAGTAGAATAACCAACAGAAGGGATCTAAGACAGAATCTCCCAGTCAATCAATGATTGCAAAATTTGGAAATGAAGGAGCCGGGGGTGGAAAGCATGCCTTAGTGGAGTATTTACTGCATCCTGAACTACTCTTTCAGACATTTCGCTTATCGTTAAACAGTGATTTCCCTAGAAACTGGAGTTTTCACTTCTCGTAGCAATTAAGAGCAGTTTTGGCTGGGCAGTTCTGACTCCCCAGCACAACTATGCCAGCTCTGTGGCCTTTCCTTATCCAAGAGCTGCACTCATTTACAAGCCTTGTTACTTTTCTGGGAAATGCAAGGCAAACCTGCCCCAGTGCAAATCCCAGGTCAGACCTGTAAACATAATTCTAGTAATAAACGAACTATAATTATGAAGAAGCAGCTATCGTTATTGATTAAGCCTCCTTTTTTATCCCCAAGTAG
>NW_011888915.1:4638954-4646932 GCF_000151845.1 Pteropus vampyrus
GTCACACTGCAGACTCAGGGAGATGGCTCACTCAGCACTGCTCACTGTGGAAACCATGATTTTCTGTCCTGAGATCTGGTGATTTGTCAGACCTTGTACAAGTCATTTCTCATCTGAGTTATTCATCTATGACAAGTGGATTTTGCATAAGCCTTTGGGATGAAATAATAAATGATTAAAAAGTAGGCTGTGCAGAGCAACGAAATCAAAGTATGTGTTTTAAAACCCTCAGGGGGTTGTGACTCAAAACCTGATCCCTAAATTGCAAAGTGGCGTTTCGTTTTCCTTTCTGTTTCCCTCCTAACTTCTGTGCATTTTCTCTTGAGGCTCTTAAGATGCTTCTGCGATAACAATTAAGGCATTTGAAGCCTGTGAGCTGTCCAAGTGTGACATCATCAGTGCAGTACATAGTATTATATATGAGTAATCTGTAGTGACATATTCAGACATCTGAAATACATGAGCCTCCCCAAACTGAAATCATAGTAGAATAACCAACAGAAGGGATCTAAGACAGAATCTCCCAGTCAATCAATGATTGCAAAATTTGGAAATGAAGGAGCCGGGGGTGGAAAGCATGCCTTAGTGGAGTATTTACTGCATCCTGAACTACTCTTTCAGACATTTCGCTTATCGTTAAACAGTGATTTCCCTAGAAACTGGAGTTTTCACTTCTCGTAGCAATTAAGAGCAGTTTTGGCTGGGCAGTTCTGACTCCCCAGCACAACTATGCCAGCTCTGTGGCCTTTCCTTATCCAAGAGCTGCACTCATTTACAAGCCTTGTTACTTTTCTGGGAAATGCAAGGCAAACCTGCCCCAGTGCAAATCCCAGGTCAGACCTGTAAACATAATTCTAGTAATAAACGAACTATAATTATGAAGAAGCAGCTATCGTTATTGATTAAGCCTCCTTTTTTATCCCCAAGTAGGGTATCTTACTATCTCCAAGAGTGCTTTTTTTTTTTTTTAAGCATCTACACTATAACGGAAAGTGTGAAACACAGTACCAGGTGATACATCCATCTCTGTGGTGTTACTACTCATAATGCCTGAGTACCATTTCCTCCTCCCAGGAAGGAATTAGGAGTCACACCTGACAGATGCAGGAATTGATAGGTGACTTTAGGAAAGTCACAGAGGGAGTCAGGGGCCGCTTCAAGAATAGGTGGCTAGTCCCAGAACCCAAGTTTTCTTTCTTTTTTTTTTTAATTCACTGCTTGGCTGGCAATCTTCATTATCATCATCAATTTATATTTTATAACAAAAACACACTGAGGGTTTTTTTGAGCATATGTATCATTTGAGGCTCTGAAAGATTATAAACCTGCTCGAGATAACCTGGGACAGGTAGAATCAGTATTCTTTGGTGGGAGATTGTCTTTCTTTCAGTTAAGGCTGCTGTTGATTCTCAATTATCCATGTAAATTGAGGGAAACAGAAAATAAAAACACAGTCAAAGTCATTAATGGTGAATAAACACTTCTCTCAAAAGATGTTCCCTGCAGCATTTCACAAGGAAAAACTGACTGCTTTTCTTTCAAGGGATTTCAGAACTAAATAGAATAAAATATCCTGGATGAAAGGCAGCTAGTTTTTTTTTGTTTTTTTTAAGACTAAAACTACCAAATATTCCTTACCACAAAAGAACACCAGAGATATAAGAAAGAGAAAAGATGATAAGAGATGACTTTGTTACAAATTGTACACTTATGGAAAGATGGGCCTTCATAAACAGGCTGGGTGAAGGGCAAGGCCAAGGTCATGCTAAGCCGTGCTAATGAGCTCGTGGGGTGTGGGGGGACAAGGGCAAGGCACACCTTCTCATACCTGAGAGGCCTCGCTACCAATACCAATAACAAGGACAATCCGAGAAACGGTCACAGTCCAGAGGAGACCACAGGAACATGACAACTAAGTGTAATGTAGTCTCTCCTGAATGAGATTATGGAGCAGAAAAAAGGACGTTAGGGAAAAATTAATGAAATCTGAATAAAGTATGGCCTTTAGTTAATAATAATAACATATCGATATTGATTCATTAGCTACGACCAAGATACCACACTAAAATAAATGTTAACAGTTGGAGACACGGAATGCGAGGCTCACGGAAACTCTCTGCTCTCTTTGCAACTTTCCTGTAAAACTATTCTTTTTTAAAAAGTTTATTTAAATAAACAAGAGAGGCTGAAATGCCACTGGGGCAAGGGATGTTTCAAGTGGCTCTCTAGACATCAGAAGTCAAGAGGGGCAAAGAGTAGACGTTACTGCCCCTGAGATCCAACATTAAACTAGTGTGGGGTCACTGCCCCACTTGAGAAGCCCCCAGGCCGGCTTCATTGCCCCAAGTCTGTTTTTTCAATAGCTGCCATTCTACCCCTCCTGCTGTGGGGTCTTTTCCCATAAAGGTCATCCCCTGAGGTCAGCTTTCCCCTCTTTGCTGTTTTGAAGACAAGAGGCCTCCATAACTCACTTCTTTTGATTTTAAATCTTTGGCAGGGAAGCGGAAAGCAGGTAATCAATATAATCAACAGGGGATTTCACACGGGCTTAGGCTAAAGCTCAATTCTCTTTCTGGGGCAATAACTTGTAAAAGTGATCGAATATTTACTGAGCACATATTCACTGTCAAACACTAACCTCGGCATGTTACAAAAAGATTTCCTTTAATCCTCATGAGCAGACTACAAACAAGTTACTATTAGCATCCCCAGATGAGAAAACTGAGGCATGGATTACTTAAGTGACTTGTGTAAGGTCACACACTAATCATGGCAAACTTGAATCCAAGTTGTTCTGTATCCAGACCCCAATAAGAATGGAATTTAGCAACTGTTCTCCCCTCCCCCACACAAAAAAAATGTTAGACATAAAATTCAGTGAGGATAGAGTGATGGGTCTCCCATCACTTGTCACCTTACTTTTGATGTGTGATTCCTAATTTAGAGGCTTCCAGACAAATCAGGATGCAGCTCCTTCAAAATGTAATAACACATCTTTACCGATTATTTTTTAATCAATTTATGGTAGATATTTCTGACCTTTACCCCATCTCTCACCAACTGTCCCTATTTATATCTCTCACTTTAAGCCTTACTTGAAATAAGAGTGGGAATGAATGCAAGTACCTGCCATCTGCATTTCTTTCTCATTTAAAATAGCTGAAAATTTAATGGATTGATTTTTAGACTTTGTCAAACTATCCCTTATCTCAAATCAGTCTTCTGGGAATGCTATAAACCCCTCCACATTGGATAATACCCAGTCAATGTCTTTTATTCTACAGGTGAAATGTTTACCTAAGGCTTACTTCAAAATAAAATTGACAGCAATAATCATAATTAATGTATTGAGCATCTCCTAAGGAACTGGACTGGATGTTAATGCTTTACAAAATATATCATATCTTATACTAACAATGATGATCAAATAAGGCCTTATTATCTCCATTTGAGAGTCAAAAAAACAGGTTTTGAATGATGAAGCAACTTACACAAAGTCATATAGGTAATAAGTGGAAGACTGAATATTAAAGCACAAATTCCAAAGCTTGAGAACTTTCCACTAGGCCGTTAGCATCCTTCCCACTTCTGATCTTTCCCCGTGACTCATGACCTCACGGTCACACTTAAATCTTCCTAGCCTCATACCAGGGCTTCCTTCTTCCCTTCTTGAGTTGGCCCCATCTTGTATAGCATTCCCTCATGTCTGGGGCATCAGCTTTCTCATCTAATAAAAATCATCATGTGTATTTACCTGAAGAAACACAAAACACTAATTCAAAAAAAACATATCACCCCAATGGTCATCGCAGCATTATGTACAGTAGCCATGATATGATGATATGGAAGCAATCTAAGTGTCCATCGATAGGTAAATGGGTAAAGAAGGTGTGGTACATATGTACAATGGAATATTACTCAGCCATAAAAAAATGAAATCTTGCCATTCACAAGAACAAGGATGGACTTGGAGGGTATCATGCTAAGTGAAATAAGTCAGACAGAGAAAGACAAATACCCAATGATGTCACTTATATGTGGCATTTAAAAAACAAAATGAACAGACAAAACAGAAACAAACTCATTGATACAGAGAACATTTTGATGGTTGCCAGATGGGAGGGGTTTTGGCAGGAATTACTGAAAAAAGGGAAAGGATTAAGATGTACAGATTGCCAGTTATAAAAACAGTCAGGGGGATGTAAAGTACAGCATAAGGCATATAGTCAATAACATGCAATAACTACATATAGTGCCAGGTGAGTACTAGACTTACTTATCCAAGTGATCTCTTTGTAAGTTATATAAACGTCTAATCGATATGTTGTACATCTGAAATATAATTTTGTGTGTCAACTGAAAAATTTAAAAAATTTTTTAAAAATCACCATGTGAAGTGAAGAAGCAAAGGGGCCCCCCACATAACACCTGTGGTCAACCTGGGGTGCTCTGGAGAAAACCCCCCCTCCAGTCCTTTGATAGCTAAGCAACCTGTAGCAAGCCAATGAACCTCTGTAAGCCTCAGTTATTTCTTCTCCAAATGAACATAATGCTGGCTGCTCTGTCTCCCTAATATGAAATATACACTGATCATTTTGCTAGACGTTTCCCATTCCTAATTGCATTTTTTACTAAAAGCTTACTGAGAAGCATGGGAAGTCTTATAATCAATAAACATCAACTGTGCAGAATCCACATAACAAGCACTAGGCTAAGTATATTCATTTAATTATTTTATTTAACACTCAGCAAACCTACCACGCAAAGTATCAGTGATGAAATTATTGCGGCTTAAAAAGGACTTAAAAAACAGAACATAACTAAAAAAGAGCAGGTATTTTTTAAATGTATGTAAATGCTTTAAAGGATTTTTAAAATTGTGAAGAATGAGACCGAGAACTCTAACTCTGAATGCGTGGATGGGTTTCAAAAGTCATATGTGATCAGATATCCCTCAGAGTCATAAATTTCTCCAAAAAGTGAAGAACCAAACATTACATTAGATGTGTACGTAAAAACAGCATGTTCTTCTTCTGGGCTGCACAAATAGCTTTCAACACAGGATGGTAGCATATGATCACCTCCCTATTGCTTAGAAATCTGGAATTATGTTGCACTGTGAGCTCCTACAGGGTAAAAGCAGAACATGTTCCCTGTTCTCTCCGTAACACCTAATATGGTATGTGAATTGAATGGAATAGAAATGAACTGAATCAAACAGAATCTTCCTGGGCAAAGGGAAAGATAATACAGTCATTAGGATTTCAGCCATTCTACATTGCAGATGCGAGAAAATCTCCAATGTAAAGAATCCATGTGACTGACCTCAAGGTAGGATGATATTAATATTACTGATGCCATTATTTATATCAGTATTGATACAATAAAAATGAAATTATATTATTGAAAGTCATGAGTTATTTAAGGTAATTAAGGATGAAGATGCTAAATACAACAATAACAGTTAACATGTATTAGCCAAGGAACATGCGGAGTATGTTTGCGCTTTTTTTTTCTTTTCATTTTTATCCCTCCTCTGCTTCTAAGGGGATAATAATTTCTGATTAAGGACATCACTACTGGGCTGGTCACTTGAGGTGTATATAATAGTTCCCCGTTACCCACAGTTTTGTTTCCCATGGTTTTGGTTACCTGCAGTCAACCGTGATCCAAAATAATTAAATGAAAAATTCCAGAAATAAACAATTCATAAATTTTAAATTGCGTGCTGTTCTGAGTATTCCGATGAAATCTCATGCCGTCCAATTGGTTTCACTGGGAACGTGAACCATCCCTTTGTCCCGTATGTCCACACCGTATACTCTCCTGGCCCATTACTTACTTAGTAGCCGTCTTGGTTATCAGATCGACTGTCACAGTATTTCACTGCTTGCGTTCAAGTCACCCTTATCATTAGAAGGTCAATAGTAGCCTAACGCTACGTCACAATGCCTACGCCATTCATGGCACTTCATCTCATCACGCATGCATTGTATCATCTCATATCGTCATGAGAAGAGGGTGAGTACAGTACAATAGATATTTTCAGAGGAGGGAGAGACCACAGTCACATTCCATTATAATATATTGATATAATTGTTCTATTTTATTATAATTGTTGTTGATCTCAAACTGTGCCTAATTTATAAATTAAACTTTATCATAGGTATGGATGCATAGGAAAAAACATTGCGTATACAGTGTTCAGTATTATCCACAGTTTCAGGCATCCCCTGGGGGTGCTGGAATATACCCTCCACGGACAAGGGAGACTACTGTACTATCATTATCTACCTTTATAGATGAGGAAAATGAGCCTCAGAGATGTGAAACCATTTGCCTCAGTTTATTCATCCAGCGAATTGCAGATCTGGAATGTGAATTCATGTCCAGTTCAAGTCTGAGTTCGAACTCTAACCAGTACGCTACCCAGCCTCCCCTTCTTATGTGAAGCCCAGCTCAGACCAGGTGGGCCTGAGCTCTGCCCCGAGTAGCCAGGAAGAAAAGCATGAGAACCAGAAACCCACCACTCAGCTTGCTGCCCCTTTTTCTCTGGTGCTCTTTTCATAAAGTTCAGAACCTTTTCTTTATCCCTGTCTTTAAAATTTTTTTCCAATTTTCTCTTCTTAACGAGGCCTTTACTCTAACTCGAGCTCCCTCTGACTATTTGCCTTTCTCCTTCTCCACTATATCTATTGAAAATTCACACTCTTTTTTTGGTCTTTAGTACAAATCGATAGTCCATCTTGGGGGATGGATTTTCTCTCCCTTCACGCTTCTGAGTCTCTAATCACCTTCAGAAGTTGGAATGCAGAAGGGCCAGAAACACTGTCGTCTGCACCTCTCACACACACGGATGATATGTCAGCCACAGCAGCCTGCATGCTCTGAGGCCCTGCTGTGGAGGTTTTTGTTTGGTAGCAAGACAGACACTGCAAGGGGCTCGAACTAAACTGTTAATGCAATTGTCTTCCTTGTGATGTGCTGAAAAGCCAGCAGCCCCAGGTACATTGTTTACTTCCTAGGGAGGCCATGCTATCTATATGGTACCCTGAACACAGGAAGTGGCCTGGTACAACTGACGGAACATTAATCTTGAAGCCTGAAGACCTGCTTGGCTCTGTCCCTTACCAGAGACACAATCTTAGGCAGGTTATTTAAATTCTCTGAGTCTTAGTGTCCTCAGACATAAAATGAAGGTAATATTCTTTCTTGAATGGTATACCACCCAGCCTGTCTAGAAGCCAGAAATCTAAAAGTCACTCTTTTTTCTTCTCTCTTCCTTATCCCCAGCACCCAATCCGTCTCTGAATTCTGTCTCTCAAATTCCCCTGTCTCCACTCCCACCAGCTATGTTAGTTCAGGCATCACGATGTTCTCGATTCACGGATGCTAAGTCCTCCTTGCCCATCTCCCTGTTCCTGGTCTAGCATCATTGTCCATTCTTTCTTCTCATGACAGCTGGTTATCTTACTAAAGTGCACACCCCCACTGCGAAGCTTCTGCTCTCCTCTCCGTGCATCAGTGTCCATCGCCTCCTTTGGGCTACATTCTGAGTCAAGAACCTCTTTAATAATGCTTTTTCCCGATGCACTGCAACGGTACCTCTGCCTCTGTCACTACGCTATACGCTCCACGAAGGCAGGGACACAGTTGTATTTGCCTCTGTGCTGCAATATATTGTCTCTCATTTGCCCTCAGTATATATTTGGTAAGCGACAGAATAGATTATATGGCCAAAGAGCTTTTCAAAGGTTAGAATGCTATTTAAACAAAGGCTGTCATTATTTACACAATAAGTGAGCTTTTTCCCACAAGGAAAATATAAAAGCTCCTGGTGATAGCTTTCTGCCTGACAAATTCCAAATGGATAACTCATCTGACTGTCAAAAATAAATAAATAAATAAATAAATAAATAAATAAATAAATAAATAAATAAATAAAACATTATGTAAAATTTTTTCCTTCCTTTCTTTT
>NW_011888915.1:4647423-4664995 GCF_000151845.1 Pteropus vampyrus
TTACCAAGAGAGGTCAGGAAAATCAAACTTCAGGGAATTAAAAAAATATATGCAGCCATTTATCTAAGCCAAGTGGAATTAGCTATTAAAAAAAATTCTAGTCCAAGCTCTGCCTTTTACCACCTCGGAGACTTTGGGGAAAATTTATGCATACATTTTTTTATTAAAAAAAAATTCTAGTCCAAGCTCTGCCTTTTACCACCTGGGAGACTTGGGGGAAAATTTATGCACACATCCTCATCTATTAAGCAAGAATATGTGATATTCCTGCTTATTTCAGAAAGTTGCTGAGAAGGTCACAAATGATGCTGTAAGAAGTTCTGGTGGACAGTGGTCACTTTTGCCTAGCTCACTTCTTTACCATTTTTCTGGTCAAATAACACTTTTCTTTCCTTTTTTGGGGGGGGATCACATCTCCCCTTACTTCACTCCATGTGTGAGCACGTAACTTTGTCTGACCAGTCAGAACACTATTTGGCCCAGTCTGTATTCATCAGTGCAGGACTAAGCAATCATCCCAATTTGGTTCATGGATGACCAAGTTCAATTGGTTCAATCAGAATAAATCCTATGATTCATAGAAAATCTGAAAAAAAAATTCTTTCCAATGGAGTTGCTAAGTCGGTAGAGTTCAAACCAAAAACCACTGAAGAGTGACAACAAGTAATGAAAATAATAAATACTAAAATTAGCTTTCTAGTTACTTTTGCAGGTATAAGAGGACATTCAACTGCATTGCTTATGATTTTTTTTAAGTGGTGGTAGCTACTTAGTGTTTGTTACACTATTTATTATACCTTTTTGTATGTCCAAAATATTTTATAATTAATAATTTTTAAAGAGAGGAAAATCTCAATCATGGAAAGATATGTAGAGTATAAGTGAACAGAATGAATATATATAAATGGCCATATGTATGCAACATCCATTAAAAACACACACACACACACACACACTGTTTGTGAAAACACATGTACAAAGAGTGGAAAGGTATATACCCATAATGTTAACAGTAGTTAGCACTTGGAGTTAGGATTATAATTTTGTTTTAGTTTATTTATGTGTGTTTTCTGCTTGATTGTTTCTAGTGAAAATAATTAGCTTTAATGAATCTGTTGAATAAACCCTTTTTAATGTCACAGCTATAATAAACAGTGACAATCAATGCACTTGTGCTGATCTATCCTTTAGAAGCAAAATAATAAGAAAAAATGCTTCAGAGCTGCACTTATACATGTAATATTTTATCTGACCTAGTTGAGAAAATAACTTTAAACCAGGACAAGATCCCAGTCCTTCACGAGCTTATCGATTAAAACCACATGACAAAAATGTGAAACAGATCTATAAGCTGAGCATTAAAAAATTTGCATTTGACTCTCGTGCTCTCTGACCTTTTAGATATGTGGATGGTCTCCAGTCTTCGTTTTTGGTTCTGGAGAAGAGCTAAAGCCTTCACAAGAGTGGAATAGCTATCAAACATGTCTTTTTGCCACTGCCTTTTTCACACCAAATGTTCTACTTTCTTTTACAAAAAGGAAAACACAGTACTGCAGCCTTTCCCGACTATGGGAAATGGATATAAACGAAGCACGATCTGTGTTGGCATTATGTTTCTAACTCACCTCCTCAGTGAAGATGCCTCCTCTCTTTAGAGCTGCCAGCTCGGTGTGGGTGCACGGTGCTTCTGGAACTCGCCATCCAGCCTGTGATAAAACAGAAATAAAGAAAATGTTGCATGTTTCCCTGCAGGATTTAACTCCTATTGAAAAAAAAAAGTTAAGGCTATCCCAAGTTATGTAAAAAAAATAAAAGGTTCTGGAAATATAAGAATGGTTGTTGGTTTGATGGTACATTTTACAAATATTAGGAGGCGCTGACCGTCACATAATCCACACTGCCAGCATTGAGCGTCCTTGTTAACACACAATCAAAATACAATACTTGAATCATATCTGGTGTTCACCTGTACTTGAGACTGTGCTAAATGTTTTACATACATCATCTCAATTAGTCTTTCTGGCAACTCTATTAGATAGATGCTATTTTATGAGTCCCATGTTATAGAGGAGAAAACTGAAGCTCACAGAGAAGTTAAGTGGCTTTCTAAGGCCATGAAACCAGTAAATGGAGCTGGGATTTGAACCCTGGTAGCCTGTCTCATGCCTGAAGTCTTAACCTCTATACACTTATCTTCAGAATTATTCAGTAAGTCTGTGTTTTCACCTCTCTCATTCCTTTTAATTCTCCTCCTATGGCCATTAGTGTTGGATGCTTTAATCCCTGTTTACTGAAGTAACTGTGTCTCCAATAGACCAAATAACTTGCCCAAACAAGCGGAGCTATCTAACTTCAAAATCTATGCGTTTAACATTAGGTCACATTCTCTTTCCTAGATCTACAACCAAGACACAGTCTCTCTGCCAAGCTCCTCTACCTGCCTCTGTTTCTCCATCTGCAAAGGAGGAGTCATATTTTTTTCCTCTTGAAAACCTCAATGGTTTTTATGGGCATCAAATGAGATTCAGTGTAAAAGAACTTTGAAAAGTATAAAGACATAAGGACTTCAACTTTGTACCTATATTTCAGCTAAGTTTCCTTAGTAGGCACCAACTATGAGAAAATGCCACATCTCTCCCATTTATGTTTATAATGCTATGGTTAACAATACATTCCCCAGAAGGGAGAGTAGGTAAATGCTATCCTTGCCTCCTCTCATGATGACACCATTAAAAGTGGTAAGAACTTCATCAGTGTTATTTATATTATTAAATTTTTTGACAGTTTCTCTCCAAAGTCTGATGGTCTCACACCTTTCTCATAGGTAACTATTTTTAGGATATCTTCATTCAAATTTGCATATCCAGCATCCAATTTATCCCTGCTATAGAAGTCACCAACATATTTTCATCCAACTAATTTGTATGAAAAAAGACAATCTTTTCCTTACTCTTTTATCCTGTTATCGTATCATTTTCTAAAACGCTAACTCTTTATGCCCACTGCAGGCAGTGGAGGGATGGGGGCACATTTCCTGGCACAGGTAATGAGCTCCTAATTCTGTCTCCTCTCAGAAAAGGCATCCAAACTGCAGCAGAAGAACTAATGTGTAAATCACGAATTAACATTTGTAAAGCATACTTCCCTGAAATTGACTTGTTCTAAGTTTGATGTTACTCTGTGAATTCAAAGTATCTTCTTCACTGGGAAGTGCCACGGACTGTTTAAGCCTTTGTTTTTTCCAGGTCAAATAAGACAAACGACTTCAGAAACAAACTCTGCCTCACACTGCCCTCTAGTGGACTAGAATAAAAACGTCTCTTCTCAGCACTGCCGACGGGTAAGTTTAGAGTGAACTTGAAGCTGTTAAAGAAATGAGGGGTAAAAAAGCCTCCCACTCAAATTCAAGTCATCTCTGGGAAGCTCTATAGATAGAAATCCTTTGATTACTCTATTGTCCCAAGGAATATGGTAAGTGTAGACATTAATAGCATGTGCATATAACAAAACTGTAGGTTAAGTGCCAGCTCTGGAACTCTGGAGAAATTACTCAATCTCAGACTTATTTTGCTCATCTGTAAAATGGACATAGTAATAGATCATCCCTTATAGGATGCTGTGAGTATTAAAGAAAAAAATCTACATAAGAGTCCTTAGAAAAGTGCTGGATATGTAAGAGTTTGATGTAGAAGCTATTCTTATTTTTCTTATTGTTGCTTTTGTTATTACCATCTTCATATCTTTGCAAAAAAATAAACTCATATGCACATCAATAAAATCTTGATAATTAGAAAAATTATCAAGGAATTATCTTAGAATGGTATGATTATTTGCATTTTTTAATATGTCCTATGACTTCTCTAACCTGGTTAAATTACCTTTACCTTGGTTTTCTGTATATTTACCTTAATGTCCACTCCCCACTTTAAAAAACACCCTAAGTAGTCTCTCAACATGACAGCTGAATAAAAATTAAAGTAGAGGAGTCATGTGTTTTAGGCTTTATTTGTGGAGAGAGCTGCCTAATTTGAGAATTGACTTTTATACAGCAGCAGCTGTATAAAATCCCCCCAGGAAAATCACTGCAGGGTCCGTCGTGTGGGGGGCATTCTAAGCTTTTTGCCTCCCTGTTAGTTGTTGCTGTATAAAAGCCAATCCTCAATTTAGTGGCTTAAACAATAACTTACTTCTCCTGATGTGGGGGTCAGCTGAGCAGTTCATCTGATCCACTGGCATGATCTATGATGGCTTTGCTCCCACGGCTGGGCCCTTCCCTCCATGTGGTCACTCATCCACCCATAGACTAAGTTGGGCTTGTTATTTGGTGGCTGAGGGTTCCCAGCAGCAAGACGGGCATACCCCAATTCACAAACACTATTCGAGCCTCTGTTTTGGGCACATTCACCAGCACCCACTAGCCAAAGCAGGTCTCATGGCCATGCCTAGCTACATGGGATGAAGAGATAGGCTCCAGGTATTGTTCGGAGGGATGACAAAGTGATACCGCAAAGGGATGTGCATGCCAGCATAGGGAAAATAAGCGGTCCTTTTTTGTCATCTGCTGAGTGTCAAAAAAGTGCTGTGGATCTAAGCCAGTCATAACAACCAAACAGCCTCAGTAGCAGTAGCTGACATATATTGAGTGCTTTCCAGATGTCATACATCAGTGCTTTATGGGAACCAGGCTACTACTGAAGGCAAGAGAAGATCTTAGTGTGGAAAAATATAACTTACATGCCCATTTCGCTGCTAGGCTCCATTCGGTTGCCATCATTGGGAATACAGGCTAGTGTTTCTAGGTATTCTGATTTTTTAAGAGATGGCAGAGACCTGCATTGTTACATAAAATCTCCAGGTATTTAAATGCTGACAACTAATTTAATTTCTTAAACTTTGTGCAAGAATAAGCGAACTCTTCTATGGGGCATGAAAGACTAGTCTGAGTCTCCTGGCTCACCAGAGCTGCAAGTCAGTGATTTACATCAGTGTGGACTTGGCTGCACTATCTTCCTTTTAAAACGTATGATGCACGAAGTAGGAGGAAACCCAGAGCAACAGCAGCATTTGCTGGGAAGAAGGGGAAAAGTGCCCCTTGACTGAATGTGGCTTGTGTACAGATTTTAGGGTCAGATGGCCCAGCTCTGCTGATTACCAGGCTTCCTCTTTTACTTGTTAACTTCAAATCTCTTTTGAGAACTCAAAAGTGCAGTCCATGGAAACAGACTGCCCAGAATTCAACCCTATCTTTCTCACTTACCAGCTGTGCGAATTTGCAATTGTCACTGCCTTATCCGTAACAAAACATCACTTTGTGTATAAAGATACAAAGCAATTTTCCCTGGCATATTAATTGTATGCATATCTGCTTTCCTCAATATCCTGTGATTACCTAATATTAACAGTACTAGAAAATATTTATTGAGTTTTTAGCTTATCTTTTACGTATGAATTTAGCAATTTACATGCATTGTATCAATTAAGACTAACAGCAACTCTGGCAGAACGGCATTCTTGTTATTTCTATTGTATAGCTGTAGAAATAGAGCCCAGAGAATTAAGTTACTTGCACCCAATTTACAGGTAGTAAGTTGGTAGTGTCATCATTTGACTGCAGAAAGATTGACCGCAGACAGGGTTATTCAACTGAGATCTACAGACCCGTGGGGGTGCGAGGGACATACTTTTGAGGTCTTCAAGTTGTCTGTAAATTTTGCATTCATTTCGATAACCTAAAACACCATCAGCACTTCCTGACTATTGGGATGACCATCTTCTAAGCAAGTATTGCCACACGATTTCAGTGCCTGCATGTATATCCGTGCTTATGCTAACACTGGCACTTGGTGGCACTGTTTTAATTGTCATGAACCAATGAGAAAAGAACAGAAGAAGAGCCAATAGGTCAATGTCATGCTCAAGCCATGTGATGGCCAAATGATCATCGCAAACCAAGGTGTCGTCGTATTTTTAATGGAGAAAGTGGTGGTAGAATTGAGTTATCATATACAAGGCCTGCAGTACTGGAGGCATGCCGAATCAAAAAGGATTCCTACCAGGAAACCACGATGAAATCCCTACTGGGAGTGGCAGTTCAGTTCTGATAAAACAAGATTTATTTCTCACATTAAATTGTGTTAATTTGTATTTTAATTTAGAAATATATTTTGGTTTTATGGTTTTATAGGAATTGTATGCATAAGAAATATATATACCTAGATTTATGCCTTTACTTATAATAAGCAACATGATAAGAAATAAATTAAGTAAACTGGCTGACTGAGATATTTTTTGGTTTTCATTTGAAGAGTCAGAACATTTCTCAACTGTGAGAACATGGAGTTATACTACAGCATTCCTTAAGAGGAGGAAGTGGTATCGTTCAGTTTGGTTTCGAAAGTTATACCATATAAGACTGAGCCTCAACTCTGACACCTAATAGCTGTGTGACCTGGGCGAGTCACTTCTCCTCTCTAAGATTCAATGTCATAATTGATTCAATAGGAGAAATATGGTTGCTGTGAAAACAAAATGAGATAAGAAGTAATTTTATTTGGCACAATAGAACTGACGAAATCTGATAACATGAACAATAGAACATATGAAGACAATTCCTGTCTAGTGAAATAAATGGATTCATTTGTAGACTTTGATACATGGCTTGCCTGGCTTTGACTCTGAGTTGAGAACTCACTAGATGGAGGAAGAAAATTTACCTCTTATGCTATAGAAACTGTCATTCCTGAGATGAGAGATGAAATCACTGTGGTTTGTGTGCAGCTACTTAATTTCTTAGAGCATCTTTCTTTTATTTTAAAGAGTAACTTTCAAACTCTGGGATTGCTTCCAGTGAAGCAATTAGATTGGTTTTCCAGAATTTCCAACCAAATGCATTTCTTTTTCAGCCATCTTCTCCTTGTATGTCTTTGTGGTCCAGAATATAGGAAATTTACTGCAGATATTGCTTTATTTCATTAGGGAGTAAGATTCTTGCTGACCCATGGTTTGGCAGGTCACTTGGAATAATTTCAGAGGAAGAAAGGTACTAAGATAGAATGCGGTTCTCAAACACCATGAATACTTAGTTGAGCCTTGATTATATTTTAAATATTTACGTAATGATATTAACCACTATGCCATTAGACAATGTCTTAAGTGAAAGAAACCTGGCCACTTATGCCCAGTGCGAAGCAATAAAACGACCATGCATTTGAGAATCAGTCTTAGATCTGAACTCTAGCTTCACTGTCGGTGGAGTGAACCCGAAAAAGTTTCTTTACCTCCTTTTCTCTTGATAGCCTCTACTTCAAATTGACAAAATATCATCACCTTGACGGCATGAATTTTAGCAATTTCTACTCCTTTTCTTTCTACCTTTCCAGCAGGATCTTCTGACTCAATAACCTGTTGTAACTACTTCAGAGAGCTTGGTCTGACACATTTCATTCATTCATTTGTTCCTTCATTCAGCAAATAATTATTGAGTGACTACTATTTGCCACATACTCTGACATAGCTGCTGGGGATTCGGAGGTGGGAAAAGGAGACAAGTTGCCTGCTCAGAGTTTATCTTTCATTGGAGAAGTAAGAAAATAAATGCAGAAACAAATAAGGGAGCAGGAGAGAGCGCTACAATGGCAACGAAGCAAGTTAGTAGACAGTAAATGTGACCCGGGCTGAACGGCTTTTTAATCAGGATGGCCACGGGCGCTCTTACCAATTAGGGGAGTCGAGAGCTGAAGAATGAGAGGCAGTTGGCCGTATGAAGATCTGAGGAAAGAGATCCTAGGCGGAGGCAACTGCAAATACAAAAGCTGTGAGTGACAAAGGTGCTCGGCCAACTCAAGGATCCGTAAACGGACCAGTGTGGCTGAAGCACGTTAAGCAGGAAGGAGATGATGCTGGCGAGCCAGATCGCTGCAAGTCTAGTAAACCATGGTTCGGAGTTTCGATTTCATTCCAAGTGAGGTAGGGAATCATTGAAGGATTCTAACCAGGGGAATGATGGGATCTGGTTGCTCTGTGGGGAATACATTGTAAGAAATCGAAAGAGGAAGACCAGTTAGAGACTATTATTGTAGTCCAGGTGACAAATGACGACAGCTTAAACTGAGGTTAAACAAGAGAAGATGGAGAGACTGGAAGAGAGGGAAGTGGATGGAGTCAGTACACATTTAAGAAGTAGAATGGACAGAACCATGATAATATACTATTCTTATGAATTTTCTCAAAAGAGTCTCAAACCCACCCTATAAAGCATTGCTCCCAATCTCCTCCCATTATAGAAAATAGAAAAATCAGTGATTTATACAGAATGGAGTAAACTGAGAGAGATTTGAGAGTATCTATATGAGCTTGAGATATTTTATTATACTTTATTTATGTAATTATAGAAATAAAATACAAAGTATTAGAGATTATCCTAAATATTGAACTTATATAACTTCCAAACAATAGCTTGACACAATTCTTGATCAAGACTTTTTTAATTAGGAGCTCTTCAAAATCAGGTTAGATATTATCCATAAAATACTCATTTGCTCGAGTATTGATTTAAAAACAAATGTAATTTTCAGCATTCAAATATTAGCAAAATTGATTCTATGTAAAGGCACTAATAGTTCCTCTATCTTTTGCTGACATTACGAAGAGATTTTTTATTCTTCTCACTTTCCTCATATTGAATGTTTCAAAAGAGTGATGGATTTTTTCATCTGTAGAAGTCACATGCTTAGTTAGGGAAATTCTGAAGCCAGTTTGAGTAATACTAAAGGGGCGCATTCTACCGTAGACAGAGATTTTGGCATCCAATCTCCCAGGTCCCCTGTCCAAGTTCCCAGTCCCCTATCCCTACTGGACACATTTTGGGCATTGTGGCATGCTTTTTGGACAACTAGAACACAAGCTCCTCTGGAAGTTCCATTTGTTCTTTGTCTACAATAAGGAGTCATGCCTAGAGATGGCAGCTGGCAGCCAGAGGCAACAAATCTTGAGATTTTGTCCAACCCAGAGCTAAGTCAGCTGCCTTGAGTAGAATGGGGATAGGAATACATTTTGATGGGCGCCAAAACCCTTCACGGCTATGTTTAAGAGTGTCACGGTACACCGGTTGAGACGTGGTGCTATAAAGTATACAAGGAAGATCTTGATACAGATGAAGAAGCAGATGCTCTCAGAATAGTGGCATGCCTTGCTGATTTTCCCACAGTTAGAACACAGCAGGTCAGAGACAAAATCAGCTCTTATAATTGTACCTTCTTTCTGCTACATCTCATTCCCTCTCTTGATACATTAAGTTTTGTGGAAGGAGAATTAGAAAACCCTAAATGATATTCATATTTATAAGGTCACATTTTCAGCATTTAGGTGATAAATAAGCATCTATAAGGTTATGTAATGCAAAAAAAAATATGCAAAACAGTTTGCCTTTTCCTTTTTCAAAAGCATCCATTTATCCTGCAGCGCTGGAGTAGGGAATAATTATATTGTAGCTGTTAGTTTTATAAGCTGAGACAGTGGATAAAAGCTGCCACTATTCAAAAACCAGATGTCTGTAAGCTGTTCATTGTAGTCATTGTTTTGCTTAATAAACTTTTCTTTTTCACCTGATAGACGCGCAAAGTCAGACCATCATGACAGGAGCTGGAGAGCTGCCTCTATGCTTGGCTCTTATATAATTGGGATGTGGAAGTTTCTGTGCTTGCTGGTGCCTATAGAGAGCTGAGAGAGCAGCGTTGGCGAGTAGATTCCAGGTGGCTCTAGTGTCGTGCATGGGCAGAGAGACCCAGGTCTTCTCCATAGCAGAGAACACCTGATTCCCTGAAACCATAGGAGGAATGTCTAAGAGTAGCATGTGATGGCTCCTCCTCACCATAATCAATACTATTGCCCAGAAGCAACTATCTGTCACCTGGTACCAATCTCTCAGCAGCCCGTCTCCCATCTGAATCTGCCACAGAGTTATGCTTAATCCTGGACCACCTCAGGATGTAGGAAACCTGCAGATGGAGAGTGGGATCGGCAGAGCACCAAAGGAATCATGTGCTTTGGGAAAGTTCTGAGGGGGCTGTATGCTTCTATTCATCCTGTATACACCAATGTTGGCATGCTTTTATTACTACATGCCGTCAATAAAATTCCTCATGGGGTGGTTGTATCTATTTGTCAGGTATGTTACATGATTTATCACTTATAATTTTCACAACAGTCCCATGAGGCAGGTTTTGGAATTATTGTCATTTTACTGGCGTAAAACAGAAGAACAGAGAAGTTAAGCACATTTCCCAAATTAGCATAGAGAATTAGTAACATCAGGGCTCAGACCTAGGCAATCTAACTCCAGAGCAAGAAAAATGTGCATAGGTGCATGTGTGTGTGTGTTTAAGGTATATAAGGAACTACTGACAATTATATATATTCATAAATCAAAACAGAAAGTATGGGAGGCATTAAAACTCCCACCCAACCAATGGTAGTCGTAGTCAAGAGGTAGAGAAAAAGTTAGACACTTTTTTGGAGACAGATTAATACTATGATCTGAACGTTTATGTTCCCACCCACCCCAACCCCCCACAAAAAAATTTTATATGTTGAAATTCTAATGCCCAGTGAGATGGTATTAGTAGGTGGGCCCTTTGGGAAGTGCTTACGTCATGAGAGTGGACCATTCATGAATGGATTATGACTTATAAATGAGTCTCCAGAGAGCTACCTACCCCCTTCCACCACATGAGGACACAGCAAGAAGGTGACAGTAGAAGATGAGTGTGCTGCCACCTTGATTTTAAACTTCCAGTCTCCAGGACTGTAAACAATGTTTCCAATGTTTATAAGCTGCCCAGTCTGTGGTATTTTATTATAGCCCAAATGAACAAAGAGTTAATATTCATAGTTTTTTCCTAAAGGAAAGGTTAAATGTATACTATAGATTTCAGTAACTCCCTTCTCTGCTAAGAATAACTACAGAGCAGAGCATGTTCATTGATTGATTCATTCAATAAGTAATTATTATTAAGTACCTTTTATGTTCAAAGTATTGCAATAGACACTGGAGATATAAGACTTAGACCATGTTCTCAAAGAATGCTCTAGAGGGAATTATGTTACTAGGAATTATAATACCCTGAAGCGGCATGAGGCATGTCTACCTCAGCTGTCCTCAGGTAGACAATTCTGAGGAATATTCTACACTCTCTTCAGAGGGGTCCTGCAAGGTTCAGCCTTGCAGTTGGCCACAGTATGACCAGCTCTATAATCCCCGCTTCTGTTACCTTCTCCCTTTCCCTGCTTCAGTCTTCTCAGTCTTTTTCTCTCTTATTCCCATTGTCTGGGGTCACTTTCCAAAATGAACTGCCTGCAAACAAACTCTTGTCTTATGTTCTGCTTTTAGCGGGAACCGAGACTGGTCAGTTGGTGTGATAAATGACCCTAGAAATAAGACTCTTGGGATGGGAATCTAGAACTGAATTACCCACGTGTTAGACAACAATCAGGACCTCTTTGCTGCTAGTGAGTAGGTGGAGAGGACCCCGGGCAGAGCTATTTCCCAATTAATAAGACTCTCACCTATGGTGGACTAGGGGTAGACGGGAAAGCATTGGTTCATGTGGTCATAGTGTACGTGCATGATATAAGGACAACAGCAATTGCAAGAATTGTGAAATAGGCTACTTTTTACTAGAGCCTTTAGAAGCTTTGGGAAAAAAATTGAGTTTCAGGCTAATAAACTATCAACTCAAGAAACACTATGAAAGCCAGTACTAAGAAGAAAGTTTATAGCAATAAACTCCAATATTTAAAAAAGAAAGCTCTCAAATAAATATCTTTACACCTCAAGAAACTAGTAAAAGAAGAACACACTGAACCCAAATTTAGCAAGGAGGAAATAATTTAGAGCATAAAGAAACAAAATAAAGAATGAAAAAAAAAATAGAAAAAATCAGTAAAACTGGAAATTGGTTTTTTAAAAACATCAATAAAATTGACAAACCCTTAGCAAGATTAAGAAAAAAGGACTCAAATAAATAAAATCAGAGATGAAAGAGGAAACATTGTAACTAAAATTAAAAGGATTATAAGAGACTACTGTGAACAATTACATACCAACAAATTAGATCTAGAAGAAATGGATAAATTTCTAGAAACATACAATCTCTCAAGACTGAATCATGAAAAAATAGAAAATGTGAACAGACCTATAACAAGTAAGGAGATCGAATTAGTAATTAAAATCTCTCAATGAAGAAAAGCTCAGAACAATGTGAATTCACTGGAGGAATTTTATCAAACATTTAAAGAAGAATTAACAACAGTCTCTACTCTTCCAAAAATTGAAGAATTAACACGAACCCTTTTCAAACAATGCAAGTAAAATAATTACAAGCCAGTATCCTTGATGAATATAGATGAAAAACTCAAGAAAATATTAGCAAACAGAATTCAACAGCATTAAAGGGATCACACACCATGACCACGTGGAATTAATCCCTGGAATACAAGGATGGTTCACCATGCCCAAATCAATCAGTGCAAGACACCACATTAACAGAAGGGAGGATAAAAATTACATGATCACCCCCAAAGGTGTAAAAAAGCATTTCACAAAATGTGACAACCTTTTATGATTAAAAAAAATGCAAGAAAATAAAAATAGAAACAAATTGTCTTAACATGATAAAGTATATGAAAAGCCCACAGCTAATATCATAGTGAATAAGGAAAAACTGAAAGCTTTTCATTTAAGATCAGGAACAAGACAAAGATGCCCATTTTCACCACTTCTATTCACTATAGTACTCAAAGTATGAACCAAATCAATAAGCCAAGAAAAAAGAAATAAAATACATTCAAATTAGATAGGAAAAAGTAAAATTATCTCTGTTCACAGATGACACAATCTTATATGTAGAAAACTCTAAAAAATCTCCAAAGACTTGTTAAAACTAATAAATAAGTAGAGTTATAGGATACAAAATCAATATACAAAAATCAGTTGCATTTCTATACAGTAATACCAAACAATCTGAAAAAGAAATTAAGGAAAACAATTCCATTTATAATAGCATCAGAAAGAATAAAATATTTAGGAATAAATTTAACTAAAGTCACAAAAGACTTATACACTGAAAACTATAAAACATTGCTGAAAGAAATTAAAGACACAAATGAAAATATATCTCATGTTCAGTGATTGAAAGACCTAATATTGTTTAAATGGGCATACTATCCAAAGTAATCAACAGATTCAATGCAATTCCTATCAAAATCTCCATGCTATTCTTCACAGAAATAGAAAAAACAATCCTAAAAGTGATATTAAATCTCAAAAGACTCTGAATAGCCAAAATATTCTTGAGAAAGAACAAAGCCTTACACCTCCTGATTTCAAAACATGTTAAAAAACTACATTAATCCAAACAGTATGGTACTGGCATAAAGACAGACATATTGACCAATTGGGAAAAAATAGACAGTCCATAAATGAACCCTTGCATATATAGTCAAATGATCTTCAACAAAAGTGCCAAGACTACATGATGGGGAAAGAATAGTTTATTCCAAAAATCATGCAGGGAAAAATAAAACTGGACCATTACCAACCCAAAATAAAGACTTAAATGTGAGACTTGAAACCATAAAACTTCTAGAAGAAAATAAGGAAAGCTTCATAACATTGGTCTTGGCAATGATTTCTTGCTTACGACACCAAAAGCACAGGCAACAAAAGCAAACATAGTCAAGTGGGGTTACATCAAATTTAAAAGCTTATGCACAGCAACAGAAACAATCAATAAAGTGAAAAGTACACCTATGAAATGGTAGAAAATATTTACAAACTGTGTATCCAAAATATATAAGGAACTTCTACAACTTAATAGCAAAAAACAAAAACTAACCTGATATAAAATTGGCAACAGACTTGAATAGACATTTCTCCAAAGAAGGTATACAAATGGATAATGAGTATATGAAAAGATTCTCAAGATGACCAATAATCAAAAAAATAAAAATAAAAACTTCAATGAAGTGTCACATCACACCTGCTAGGATGGCCATCATAAAACAAAACCCCAGAAAATAACAAGTATTGGTGAAGATGTGGAAAAATTGGAATTCTTGTGCACTGCTTGTGGGAAGTAAAATAGTATAGCCACTATGAAAAACAGTATGGCATTTCTGGAAAAAAAAAAAAAAAGAAATGAACACAGGACCACCATATGATTCAACAATTCTAATTTTGAGTATCCAAAAGAATTGAAATCAGGATCTGAAAGAGATATTTGCACTCCCGTGTTCATTGCAGTAGTATTTCCAACAGGAAAGACATGAATGCAAACTTAATGTCCAGTAACAGATGAATGTGGTATATACATACAATGGTATATCATTCAGCCAGAAAAAGGAAATTCTGTCATGTGCCACAACATAGGTGACTTTTGAGTTTAATATTATGTTAAGTGAAATAAGGACTAAAAAAACAAATATTGCATGATTTCACTTATATAAGGTATCTAAAGGAGTTCAATTCATAGAAGCAGGAAGTAAAATGATGGTTGTCATGTGCTGAAGGAGGGAAAAATGTAGAGTTGCTGTTCAATGGGTATAGAGTTTCAGTCATGCATGAAAAAGGTCCAGAGAGTTCTGATGTACATTGTGTTTATTATAGCTAGCAACACTGCACAGTTAAAAATTTGTTAAGAGCGACGATCTCATGTTATATGCTTTGGACCACAATTAAAAAACTAACTTAAAAACTGAGATTTCAAAAAGACATTTACCTTAACCTATGGTATTAACTTTCCAAAAAAATAAAATTAGAAATTTTTGAATTTTTAGGTTTGGAAAAGAGAGTTGGCAAGTCTCTTTATCACCAGCAAAACATAATCCTTCACATGTTACCAAGCCTCTGTGGAAAATTATCAGGGCTGCACAATGAGGCAGTGTCAGTGGAAGTCATGAAAGAGAGGGAAAAAAACTGAACACTGGAAGGACTGTATTCAACCCAGAAAATGGAAAGAATGCTTCTCTTCATTTACGACATTATTTTCTTTGACTTTCTAGTTGCATCTGGGATGAAAGCGAACTATTTATAACACAAAGGTTATTTGTGCCATATTATCAAGTTAATATACAGCAGGAGCAATGGATATTTTGTTCTTACCCAACCAATAATTTGGAAGCGTGTACTTACAGACTGTCATGGGCTGAGAGAAGAAAACGGTATTGGCTAGTAAATTAGAACTAACTGGGGAAAATAAGCCCATCTGTCATAAGCCACAAATAATAGTCATGATTGACCAATAATATTTATTATCATAATTTTATATACTATTGCTATTAATGAAGGAATTATACTGCAACGTAGCATATCATTTATTCATGTAGCTCTCTTGTGTCAAAAGAGACAAACACAATACTCTCTTCATGCCACAGATAAAAAAGAGATGTTGAGTATAACCAGAATAAAAGGCAGAGCCTAAATGGAAACCAGGTATCTATCTTTAATCCCTGATTAATACTACAGTTTTTACTTGGATATGCCACTTTTGTACTTTTCAAAGGATTGACAGAAATATCTAAAATTGGGAATGAGGAGGGGATGCTATTTAGAATTTTTATGTGGCCTTTGTACATGTTCCATATCAGTTATGACGGAAGCAGCGCTGAGCATGGACAAATGGCAGATGTACCTCATGATCATATAAGTTGTGACCAGTAAGGTCACGGGCTGATAACCAGGCACAGACTGAGGATGACCTTGGGCAAGGTCCTGAACGTATATTGCTGGAGCTCGGGATCATGGGTTGAACTGATTGTCTGATCTCTTTTCTTCTGTAGGATGGCTCCAAGGGTGAGCATATAGTACAGACATTTGAATGACTAAGGCAAACTAATGGTTTGATCATCCAATAAAGTTATCAGAAAGGTAAAGAATACTCTGTTAAATGCTAGATTCATTGAAATGTTCTTTCTTTGTTGCTTGAAAGGATCCAGATCTGTGGAAATTTTTTTTCAACTTTCTACCGACATTTTCTGTTTATTCTAGTGATTAAAAATATAGCTTTATTTACTATAACAAGAATTGGAAATATAATTCTGTTCTAATGCAGAAGGGAACTTACAAAGTAGGGGGAAAAAACGGCAGTGCATAAGACACTTGCTTCATAGCTGTTGAAGAAATAATCCCATTTTTCTGCATGGGAATAAAGTCTGGATTTGAAAGTGAGAAGCCAAACATCTAAATGTATTTTCACTTGGACTCTTCAAGAACATAAGCAAAAATTAAACACAAAAAATAAAATTAAAATAAAATTTTAGAAAGAGAACATAAGCAGCCCTTATACTCAAACTAAAAATTGTAGTTGTTTTGAAATGGAAGTCACCATTTATATGGGAAAAATAGGGACTGAACTTAGGGGCACAAGGGTTCAAATCCCAGTTTAGATTAACTTCAATAGATTACTTAATTTCTCCGAGTCTATTTCCTTACCCTTAAAGTGTGGATAATAACTGCTACCTAAAATTACTACTGTCGAAATTCAGTTAGTGTATGCGAAGTGCCTTTTAAAGAGTAGGTGTTAGTAAAACGAAGCTATCGTTACTACATAACCATTCCCTTTTATCTACAGAGATCATTTCAAATGGATTACAACCACTGTAATCTTGTCCACGTGCATTCCTCAAGTATCGGCACAAAAGCAAATTTAGCAGAACAAACCAGCCTATTCTTTTGAAGTGAAAGGAAAGGGAGGTGAAGTCATCCCAACAACATAAGCATAACATACAAGGGGAGGGAAAAGCATGTCGCAGGTCCCTCCAAACCATCTACACTATGCTCCAGTTCTTTAGGAGTTTATCCAAGAAACATAAATCACAGTCAAAGGAATTCAAAGAACTCTCCAATAAAGGGTCATGCCCAGAGTAATGAGGTAAATATATGAGGTCTCATGATAGGTGACTAACAGTCCAGGTTAGTCTGGGGCTGTCCTGATGTTATCCCGGAAAGTCCCACACCTTAATAACCCTTTCAATCCCAGACGAACAGAGACGGTTGGTCACCCTAACCTTAGGTCAAAGGACATGTTCCATGGTTTTAGAGCAGCAGAGTACTAGAAGGGACCATGGAAACTACCCAGTCCAACCTCTTCCTTTAACAGACGGGAAGTCAGATCCCAGGTATGGGCTACTGACATCTTCACAGGGGCGGAGCTAAACCCAAAAGTGTTTCAGATGATAGCTGAACTCCACGATTCTAATTACGGATTTGTGAATGTCACACAGGAAGAATAATTCTGTAGTGGTGAAAGGCCCAGATCCTGACATCAGTCTACTTGGGCTTCTATTCTGTGACACTGGGCAAACTATCTGATCTCTTCAAGCCCCGGACTCTTGACTGAAAGTTGGTGTTGTCAACATTGAACCAGATGACATAAATAAGTGTTGGGCTCAGTGCCTGGCACATAAAAAGCACTAAATATTTGTTCTTATTACCAGAAATTTGTATCTATTTCTTCTGTTCTATTTATTATTGTTGTTGTTTTTATTATTATTATTACTACTATTATTTGCTACTTAG
>NW_011888915.1:4665045-4667054 GCF_000151845.1 Pteropus vampyrus
CTGTCGAAATTCAGTTAGTGTATGCGAAGTGCCTTTTAAAGAGTAGGTGTTAGTAAAACGAAGCTATCGTTACTACATAACCATTCCCTTTTATCTACAGAGATCATTTCAAATGGATTACAACCACTGTAATCTTGTCCACGTGCATTCCTCAAGTATCGGCACAAAAGCAAATTTAGCAGAACAAACCAGCCTATTCTTTTGAAGTGAAAGGAAAGGGAGGTGAAGTCATCCCAACAACATAAGCATAACATACAAGGGGAGGGAAAAGCATGTCGCAGGTCCCTCCAAACCATCTACACTATGCTCCAGTTCTTTAGGAGTTTATCCAAGAAACATAAATCACAGTCAAAGGAATTCAAAGAACTCTCCAATAAAGGGTCATGCCCAGAGTAATGAGGTAAATATATGAGGTCTCATGATAGGTGACTAACAGTCCAGGTTAGTCTGGGGCTGTCCTGATGTTATCCCGGAAAGTCCCACACCTTAATAACCCTTTCAATCCCAGACGAACAGAGACGGTTGGTCACCCTAACCTTAGGTCAAAGGACATGTTCCATGGTTTTAGAGCAGCAGAGTACTAGAAGGGACCATGGAAACTACCCAGTCCAACCTCTTCCTTTAACAGACGGGAAGTCAGATCCCAGGTATGGGCTACTGACATCTTCACAGGGGCGGAGCTAAACCCAAAAGTGTTTCAGATGATAGCTGAACTCCACGATTCTAATTACGGATTTGTGAATGTCACACAGGAAGAATAATTCTGTAGTGGTGAAAGGCCCAGATCTTGACATCAGTCTACTTGGGCTTCTATTCTGTGACACTGGGCAAACTATCTGATCTCTTCAAGCCCCGGACTCTTGACTGAAAGTTGGTGTTGTCAACATTGAACCAGATGACATAAATAAGTGTTGGGCTCAGTGCCTGGCACATAAAAAGCACTAAATATTTGTTCTTATTACCAGAAATTTGTATCTATTTCTTCTGTTCTATTTATTATTGTTGTTGTTTTTATTATTATTATTACTACTATTATTTGCTACTTAGAGCAAGGGAGACACCACCAAGGGTAATAAGACCCTTTTTCAGATTGTCACTAAAACCATGCAGACTTTAAGGACATCAAAAGACAGTGTTTCACATTTGGAATTTTCTTAAGTTACTGTAATCTCTGTCATGTTGATCTGGACAATTTATAGAGACTTTTTGAAAAAACGCCTCTTTGACTATGACAAATACATTCAAATTGCTTTAGTAATTCAGATTCAAGGTACTCATCTGGTTCTTCTGTAAGGCTACTTTCAAAATGCTGGATCTCTATCACCATCCCCTAGGTCCTGAGCCATTTCCTATGGAAGTCAAACTATTAAAAGTACTCACCAAAGAATGGGCATCCTAAAATAAAGTATATTTGAAATAACTTCATATACCAATAACACAATAACACAAAATTTTGTTTGTGGAACAAAATTTTGATTCAGAAGTCATATTTCATGAATTTAACTAGAATTCAGAAGATTCAGCCTACTTTGGGAAACAAAAATAAAAAATGCACAATTTCTCTTTCTTTTATTCCTCCTTTGTGGTTCAGTATCACAATCTGTTAAAATGTATGTCACTTCCACACCCAGAAATGTACAAAATGATGGATTAAACCGGATTTGAGAAAACCAGGACGGGTGTCTCTGAGGACCGCAGCACCCTTTCTTGGATGTGCATTGAATGGAGCTGTGCTTTGAGAGGAGCAAAGGACAGCATGTCACCCTTAATTTCACGGACACTTTAGGATGTGTCACAATTTCCTAGTCTGACTGGTACCTGGGGTTGTTTCGTAATTGCCTTTTCTAAATTTTTCAACAGAACAGCCTCCACGAAATATAAAAATTTGCAACAAACCTAGGAGAAAATATCTCTAACTACAGCATAAATAGGCTAGATTGAGAAACAATTTGTATCTAAACAGGGTGATTTTATAGAGGGGGTGGGGGGACTATCCCCACAACCTCATT
>NW_011888915.1:4669009-4681199 GCF_000151845.1 Pteropus vampyrus
TTTTTCTGTGACACTTTTGCTGACATCCCTGGATGAGACTGTAATTCTTAATGTGCTCAGGAGCACCCTAACTTCTATTGTCATGGCCCTGTCAACCTGTACTGAAATTGCCAGTTAACTTCCCTGAATTTTAAGTAGAGGATGAGCTCCTTAATAAAGTGTCTATCTTTTCAGTGTTTTAACCATGTCTCCTAGCAATGAGCTTTCAAGAGTCAGTGCTGATGAGGGTGCAGTGAGATGGGCATTTTTTCACACTTTTTGTACAAACGAGAGACATTGGGTCTAATGCAATTATCAGGTACCTCTCTGCACCAGGCATTGCACTGAATGCTTTTGTGCATTACCTCATTTAACCTTTGTGTGTAGGTAATGCTAGTATGCAAATTGCACAGATCAAGAAACAAAGATGCTAAGTCTAAATGACTTGCAGAAAGACATAAAGCTTTGAGTGGTCGAATCAGGTAACAAACCCAGGTCTGTCTGATGCTAACGGTATTTTTTTTCTCAACAACAATGCTCTACTGTGCAAGTTTTCTGAAGAGCAATTAAATTATCCATACCTCAATGAATGCTGTGGAATAAATGAGCGCATGGATGTATATATACAGTAGGCATCATAAATGTTCATTTCGTCTGTGCTTTAATTTATACCCATCTTCCTCTCTTTCTTTTTTCAGTTATTTTCTAGTACATATGTATGAGAGAATATAATTTGATACTATGTCTGTCTTTTATTTTTTACTCTAGCAATGAAAGTTTCCCATTATGTCTCATTGTTTCCCCCTCTTTCAATTAAACTATGTCACACTCAGGGGCTGAGCACTGAAGATAGTGTGATGTGTTTTGCGCTTCATTGGAATTCTTGCTCTTCTAATGCTTGCCCTTCTGCTACATTTACCATTGTGTCTCCAGCTCCGGTCATGGTGAGGTCCCCATGATAGACAAATGATAAACACTGCAGGGATGGGTTATTAAAGAAATCATGAACTTAGGTCTACAGAATTCGTAAAGGCACTTTAGAAACTGTAAAAGAGCAATCATTTAATGAAACTGAAAATAAAAAGAGGTTCTTTGTAAAGATAACATCTAAAAGAAAACTTCAGGAGATTATGGCACGCAGTTCCTAAAAGTGATCGTATGGGTAGAAGTGGACAAATCAGGTAAAACTGAACATTGACTTGAATTCAACAATTATTTGAGAACTTACTAAATATGAAACATTGTGCTAGGATCTGATTATTCATTTTATAACTAAGGAGAATTTTCTTTTTTAACAAGAGAAAACTCATCTTTTTAGTAACAGACTAATTTACATATCAGATCAAGAGAAAAATGAAACTTTGTCTTATGTGGGGAGGGCAGAGTGCTCTTACTAAAACTCAACTCTGTTGAGGTCCACTTTCTTGCTTCACACATCTAAGGGTCTCCCATTGCTGTTAGGTTTAAACTTCAAGCTGTTTTTATAGACTATCTGGGGTTCTTCAGCTCTTTGCCCATCTTCTCTAGACCCTACAATACTTATACTCAAGTCACACTAAACTTTTTGTACTTCTCCCTAAATACCATGCTTTTGTATGCCTCCCGTCTCCAGATCTGGGATGCCCCGCTCTCTGTCTAGTGACGCTTCATTCATTCTTCCAGACACTGATCAAATGTTACTAAAGCTTCTGGCTCCTTCTAGCGGAGCTAACCAATTCAGCCAGTGCTTTCCAGGGGCTTCCATTTAGGCCTCTACCAATCTCAAGTTGTAATTACTGCTTTTACCCAAACCACAAAATCCTTCTGCCCAGCGATTATTTCTTACTTATCTTTGCCCCTTTGAAACGTAGCCCAGTAAAGTACCATTTATGTCATGGGAATGGTTCCTGCTTAGAGGTGTAACATGTCTTCTTTGTGTTCCTCTTGGACTCAGAAATGAAAAGAATGATGGAAAAAGCCAACATTTACTCATCTCATGAAATACTTTCTATGTACCAAACACTGGTTCAGCACTGGATACACAGAGATGTCATTCCTGCCCTCATAAAGCCTGCATTCAATGGTGGAAAACATAGCCAAAAAAGTGACACATGCAAATTAATCATAGTTCATGATAAGTGATAAGATTGAAGGAATGAGAGTGTGTCGTGGAGAACGGAAGAAGTAGTAGGGAAAGAACCTCAGGTAAGGAGTTGAGGGAAAGCCTCTCTAAACTGGAAACGTGCAGACAGCTGGACTCGAGTCCAGAACCACGTCCATGCATAAAGAAGAGCCATGCAAATGTCCTGGGGTGGGGACAAAGTCAGCATGATCTGCAAAGAGCAGAAAGCTAGTGTGGCTGGAGTGGAGTGAGCAGAGGAATACTAATCCTAGATGAAGTTGGACAAATTGTCAGGGACTAGAGAATATAAGGCCTTCTCTGCTGGAGTAAAGAGTGTCACTTTATTCTAAATTCAGTGGAACCCAGTGGGCAACTTCAAGCCACGAATGGGCATGGTTTAATTGGTGTGGTATTAATGTTTATGTTATAAGCCATGATTTTTTTTTTTTTTTTTTTAAATTCTGAATATTTGTATGGTCAAGACTTCCTCGCTGGGTTACTTTTCACTTCATGCTCCTCTCCACTGGGGGGCTCCAGAGATTGTCATAAGAATGTAGCCTGGTTGGTTTCTCAAGTAACTTCTTTGTGACAGTCTCCTCAGAGTTTCTCTAAGAGCTATGTTTAAGGTAGGAATACTGACAATATGAGCAATTGAATAAATAAAAGATTAAAATACAATCAGCTCTTTGAAATGGGTCTGACTTTCATTTACTACATATGATATAGTAATAAAAATCACTATTTTTCCATAAAACCTATGATATGCCAAGCCTTTACGTGACTAAATGCATTAGGATTGATTCGTAGTTTTATTTTAAGCAAAAGTGACTGCACCAACAGAAGATTTGTAGAACAGATCTGAGAAATATTGAGACAGAACCTAGTAGCCTACTAATTAATTGACAACTTTAACAGCTGACAGTTCCTGCGTGTTTACTCTGTGCTGCCTAGCACCATGCTAAGTGATTATATGAATTATCTCATTTAATCTGTCATCAACTATAGATGGTAGGAATGACCATTATCCCCTTTACTGAAATTGGAAACTGAGGCTCGGGGTCTTTAAATGACTTGGCCAACATCTCAGAGATATGAAATGACTAAGCTGGCATTTGGATGAAAGACTGCCTGACTCTGGAGCCCTTTATGCTAACCAGAAGACTAAAATGAAGAGAATTCCAGGGACTTAAGTTCTAGTCTTAGACCGTTTTCTTGCCCTTTCAGTTTTCTCAGGGAGATAATAATACTGGTCCGACAAATTTGTAGTGCGTCTCCAGTGCTCTGAAGATAACCAAAGTGTTTCATAAGCTACTAGATGTTACTCAAAAACAACGTATTTTCTGCCAGGTGCCTTCTTTTTGCCTTAAAAAGAATACCTCCTCCCAAAATAAATTCCTTAAAATTTTTTTCCTGAACTCGGATGCCATTTTTTGGAACTTAACCCAAATTACACATTAAATGTTAATATGTGATCTGGTTCTCGTTCAGATAGGAATTGGCAACATAAGGTAAGTTTCTACTGAATTCGGCTACTAACTCACTGTGTAGCTTTGGGCAAATCCCTCCCTCAGGATCCTATATGCAAAAGGAGAGAATGGGTTAGTTGAAGTTCAAGGTTATTTTCAGTTGTAAAGTACTGGGGTAGAATGTCACCCACGGCTGAGATAAGAAACAGAAGAGGAAAAGGGCTAGGTTATGATACAATAAGAGAATTACCCTGAAATATTTGTTTAATGAGTCAGTTATGGGGCTCTTGACCAGAAGGTGACCACTGACGTCTTCAACAATTTCAGCAGATATTTAAGATGCAGCAGTCATCATTCTAGGAGCACATACTACAAATGATGAACAAAGCCAGTATGATTCCTGCAGCCTGTGGAACTTTACATCTAGATAGATCAAAAAGTGGGAGTCTGAAAAAGACATTTCAGCCACAGGTGCATCTTCTTGGACCAACTGAGTTTTTAACATTTTTTAAAAACTTGTCAATGTTTAAAAATAATGGGAGATTTCACATAGTCTCATTTCCAGCTTTTCTTTTAAAATCTCAATATTTGTCAGTGCTGAGCTAGCATTTCCGCAGGGCAGGGAAATGCTGGAGATGAATAGAAGCTGTCACCATGCCACCTCCACCACCGCCCACCATCACACACCTTCGCCATTTCAGCAAGCAACCTATGTGCCAGTTCCCTGGTGACTTAAGTGTGTGTGACTGAAGTTTGAGGGAAAATAGTAAGAAGTTATTTCAATCGTGATGGCTGTTACAAAGGGGAAGTACAGGGTGAGAGACCATAGAAACTTCCAGTGAGATTGCCTTCATCCTGAACCCCTGTCCCCTGCCCCCACTGCCACGCGCAGAGAAGGGTGACTGCAATGTATGGGGTAAATGGGGGCTGGGAGCCAGGAGACCTGGGTCCACAAAAGGTTCTCTCAATTATTATGTCACACTGGGCACGTATTTTCCTTCTCTGTGTCTCAGTTTCCCCAGGAGTAAAATAATCTGCTAAACCATGATCGTTTTTTAAAAATCCTTCTTTTCGGGACCTATATAAATCTGAACCCTCTCTTCGCTCTCCACAATCCCTCAAGGAAGTGTTAAAAGAAACCTTGCCTTTCACCATCTCAGATCTACAGGTTCGTACCCGCCACTCCCATATCCACCATCCTCGGTGGTGCCGCCCGAATATCTTGGAGGGGAAGGGGGTCACTTCAGGGGAACTGAGCCTGGGTCCGGGCAGTGGGGGCGTGCTCAGCGTCCCGGCGACTCCAAACTGGGCCAGGGCGCCGCCTGCTCCGCTCCGAGCCGCGCCCGCAGCGCCGTCCTCCCTCCTCGCGCTCCGCAGGCGCTGCGCCGACCCCAGGCGACTGCCTGCGGTTTCTGGGGAGGGCGCCAACCCGCCAGCTCCTGCTCCCCGCCCTCCGCCCCAGCCGGGGAGCCGCCGCTCCAGGAGGAGCAGCGTGCTCAGCGGCGCTCGCACCCCTCCGCAGCCGCAGGTGCCCGCCCGCCCAGTGTTGGTTGCCGTTTCTGCGCCCCGGCAGGTAGGTGCCTTTCCTTGCTCTCTCCACGTTTCTGGGAGTTCCTCTCGTAGCCCCTGCTCCCTGGGTGGGAAGCACCAGTCTGAGCTTCTTGCAAGGCATAAAGACAAAGCAAAGATCTAGATGAGTGGTGGCCTAGATTTTTTTTTTTTTTTTAAATAAACCCTCATACTAAGGGCACTGTTGGGAAACTAGGAAGTTAAAAGGGGAGAGAAATAAGACAAAGGCAGCCGCTCAAGATAACCCACCACAACGCGCGCGACAGGGCTGCGGCCAAACTGAGCCTACAAGCAGTATAGTATCCCCCCTCATCCCCCAGCCTCCCACTGACTCAGGTCCAGACACGCACAGACTTTAATAAATATTTGCTGGGTGGCGATAAGTGTTTCTGCTTGTTTCTCTTATTCAGCTTCTGAATAAGCAAAAATTGCCGTCAGTGTTTGGCTTCATCACCACAAGGATCCCGCCCCCCCCCCCTCCCCAAAAGCCGAAGGATTTAAACATTTTACACAGAAAGAAAATATGGTGTATTCACACAAAGGACTGTTATGCAGCACTTAAAAAGCAGAAATCAGAACTGTGGAGATCAACACACCTAGATCGCATAAGTATAATGATAAATGACCACAGTAAGATGCAAAATATACCTATGTTAGGATGTCCTTTAGGTGACTTACTTTAAAACACTCGTGTTGTAAAGACATAGAAAGTAGACTGTAAAATGTATCCCAGATTCATGATTGTAGCTGTCCTGGGGAAATATGGAAAGGGAATGAATTTGGCATGAAGGTTAGGGTGGAAATACTGTTTATCCATGACTTTGAATATACAAAATGATGAAGCAAAGATGATAAAATATAAACAATATGACTAAGAGCGATGTTAACTTGGGTGTTTTTCATAATGTTTTCTTTCTTCCCTGTGTTTCTAAATATTTCTCAGTTTAAGTTCTTTTCAAATGCAAACAAAATAAGGTATATCTGTCTATGCATATGCTTGTTGCAATGAAACGTAAAGAGTTGTCAGAAGTTGCAACTTTCTTGCTTCACATCTTAGATTCTTTAATTCCTGAAGATGACCCCTCTCTATCTAGGGAGACTTACTCAGCTGCTTAGAAAAGCTCACCTGTTGACAGCCTCCAAAAGTATAGCCCAAGGGTCAAATATTGGCATTAGAGAAGGAGTGTACAGTTAATAATCTGATAATTGGCTGGGTCAAGAATCTGAAAACTGTCTGTGTTCCCATAAGACACATCCTTTCTCTTATGTTTTCTACGTTTAGGATGTTCATTTCCATGGATGGTGACTCTCCTCTTGACATCTGGAAATGATTCTTATGTTACACTGCTGACTTAGTACCAGGAGGTCTGGAAGGAGGTAGGATTTGGTAGAAGAGAAAGAGTCCCATGGCTCTTTTGAGCCTTATTGAGCAGAATGAGAAAGATGGGTCTTCATTTTCCTAGCAGAGAAAGGTTAATTTCTTTCTGGATATGAAGGAAAGTTGTGTAATTCGGTCATGAGGATAAGAGAAAGACTATTCTAAACTGGATTGGGCATGTTAGGTGTAATGGAGAAGCCAACATCAATAATTCCATTTACCTTCCCCTCCCCCAAACATACACTAAAGTAATTCCCTGCTTGCATAGTTTCTTCCTGCTAAAATCACTAAATCTTTGGTGAACAAATTGTCTGCACTTCAGAATGAAATTCTGAAATGGGGCAAATTGTGATAATATTCCTCTCTCTTTCTCTTTCTGACTTGACAACGTGCAAGGTCAATGCTTGGTACATCTGAAGTTGCAGGAAGACGGGCTACTTGAGAGAAGGCTGAGGTGTGAAGAAAATATATAAAAATGGCAGGATTGGGGTGTGGTGTGAAAATTATGTGTACCGGAGCTTTATGTACAAAAAGAAAGAGAAAGTAGCCCCAGTCTGCTGTGTTAACAATCGCAATTCCTTAAAATCAATATTCTCTTTAGGACCAGTCTTCTCTAGTGTCATCTGCAGTTTCGCTCTTACCAGCCCCCACTTGTTCTGGACTCTAAATGCAATAACAGAACACACAGGGCACCACATTCCCTTCTCCCTGGCCCACAATGAAACACTAAGGCATCCCACTTGCTTCTTCCTACCCTCCTTCCGCTGGAATTAAAAGCCACCCTCCCTCCTTTTTTTCTTTTTTTAGCCTGGAGGGACAGTTGAGTTCTTTCTGTCTTCCGCATCTCAGTAATCCCCGTGGGCTTTCTTCCAGCCACCTGTTGCCATCTGCCCTCACCCCACCCCTCTCTCATACCATTTAATTGGTTGCTTCTTAATTGCTGACTCTGTGCTCTCCATTTAATGATTCTTTTTAAAGTTCATAAGGCACTTTGCCAGGAGTTGGCTTTTAATATGAAAAGTAGCATTTCGTTAATGAGTCTGCCTTCCAAATGAAGGCTCTACTTACCTTTTCCTAGGAAAAATAAGCTTTTCTTCTAGTCTTGCTTAGGGGCTTCTTAAGTTCTTTTTCAGTAACGTCCTCAGGCCAGCTTCCTTTGGGGTACTTTCTTCAGTGACACTTCTAATCTATATTTGAAAAAAGTCCGAGAGCACAATCCGTCAACGGGTGTCGAATGAAAATAATGCATAATAAAGAAATATTGCTACTATTAAACATAGCCGTAGCTAACATTTATTCTTTGTATATTATGTGCCAGGCATTACGCTGGTTGCTTTCCATACATTGTCTCATTAGCTATCTGCATGAGTGATATTTATCCCGTGCATGAGATTAGCTCAGGTCATGTAGCTAAAACGAATTTTTAAATAATTTGTATAAAATCAGTTAGATCTGAAGCCCTGGCCTCTGGGCCCATCTTTCCACTTGGCGACAATGTCTTAGATTTGAGAGGAGTGACCTCTTTTAGATGGAGCCCGGGTTCCCCAGGGTACCAGGGTCCCTACCAGGCCTAATGTCTTCCACCCGGTCCAGTTCACTCATTTGCATTTCTCCGTGGCTCTTGGAAGCATCTGAGTTTGCACTGTTGTTTCCTTCATTTTAGAGGGGACATGTTACACAACTGGCCCAAAGCCATTATCAGCGTCCGTTTTAGAGCCAGGAGTCTGGATGCCGCCTCTCCTTCCCAATTTCAGGAAAAGTAAAATATTTTACAATTATGTTTAAAAATGAAAAAAAGCCATGAATGTACTTTTTTTTTTTCCCCAGGGCTTTTTAGCTCTCATGGGTATCATCTGAACTTCAGATTAGCTAACAATTATTGAGCACTCGTGCAGTTAAAATACTTTGCATATTATTTTAGTAAATAGCACGCAATTTGCCTTTGAGATAAGGACCGTTGTCATCTGCAAGTTCAGGAGAAGGAAAAAAAGAAACATGTTTAGTGAAATTTACAACTTGCTGGGGTGGTAAAGCCCAAACTCAGACTTTGTTCCTTTCATGCTGTAGCACTTTCCAGGGTAGAAAAAAGAGAGAAGGAACATTTTTATAATTAAAAAAAATTAAAGCTGTTAGTCACACATCAAAAAAAGTTTAAAACCAACATATTCTCTCAAAAATATGGAGTCACAATAAAATATTATTTTTAATTTATAGTTGTTAAAGCATTGCTGACTTCATTTTAAAGTTGTCTTTATACTTAGAAAAATATTTGGCTTTTCTCCTTCTTTTTAAGTCTAGGTCCACTATTGATGAGGCCATGTAGTGGATTTTTCCATATGCTTGATGTTCTATTTCTGAAATTATTTTCAAGCACAAAAAAATTCTGCCACATTAGCACAAATTAATATTCCGGCCAAGTGTGTACTCAGGGTACCCAGACTAAGCCATTTGTTGGGCATTATAAGGCTATCATTTCTTTTTCTCTCCTTGACGCTTAGCTAAGGCTTCCAGACCTCTTTTGAATGAAGATGGATATTTCTGCCAGGATCATGTAACTGGAGGATCCAGGTCTAGGCAGACGACCATGGGCGCCAACACTTCAAGCAAACCCCCAGTGTTTGATGAAAATGAGGATGGTAAGAAGTGTGCGATAGCTGTATAAAATACAGAATTTTGCAGAATCCAAATATAAACTTTTAGCTTTATAAGTATATTGCAATGCAAGAACTTTTTAAAAAGGGTAGAAATGCAAGGGTAAGCCTGAGGACTTTGTACGCTAGTGGCTAGATTTTACTTTCCACTTTCCATAGGACCTGGGTCAGCTTTCTTAATCACGACTGTACCAATGCTACTTGCCCAACGAGAGCTGTGGTTGGGCACCTGGTTGACAGAAGACCTTGAAAGTAAATGATTTGTTTGTTCTCTGTGTTCCTTTGACGGTTGAAGTTATCCCTACTAATAACTGTTATAGAAAATTTCCTGTATTATAAAATTGTGTATGAATGATAATGGATACTCATAGCATTTAAGAATGAAGCCATGCAAGTAGGTATCCTTTGAACTTTCAACTGCCATGCCCCAGGGTCCCAGACAAATTCCACAATGCTAAGTCACAGTAAAAAGAATAGTGTTATTGGAGAAAAGGGAAACTTTCAAGGTCAGGCTCAGCAAGAAAAGAATTAAGGGCATGGATGTGGATTCTTCCATCATCCCACAGTGAGCATGCCAGAAACCAAGCATGGGTCTCCCCGGGTGCTCTTTCTTCCTATAGTGGAAGTCTGAGCAGCTTTGTCAGAATCTGCAGGGTAGCAGCTGTTTATAGGTTGCTTGGGAAAAAGAAAGCCCCAGGTCCCAGGTAGTAAGTTGTCCACACCTCCCAGAGGGAACCCCAGAGTCATTTCTGGGGAATTCTGCTAATTGGACCACAACAGAAAAGAACAATATGCTGAAGTTCAGGAGATCTGAGCACTAGTCCTGCAACCAGCAACCTGTGAGGCTTCAGAAGTTGATCTATTCCCTCTACCTTCAATTTCTTCGTCAAAAAAGTGAGGGACAGGCTAACCTCAAAGGTCTTTTTTAACTCAAAAAGTTTATCATTTTGAAATCCTAAAGCCACTTTGCAAAAATGAAGTCGCATCTAAATCCTCAAAGAAAGTCAATTGTGTTAAAGGTAAGTTTGATTGCTGGAACAGAAACTACAGATAACAGTGGCTTAAACAAGGTGGACATGTTTACCGTCTCACACTTCTCTTTCTCATGGAACCATTTAGACATAAGTAACCCAGGTGTTACGTGGCTCCAAATATTGGGAACTCTGGCTGCAATAAGCTGGCTTCTTTTCAGGTCACTCTCACCCTTGTGCCTTAGAATAGCTCACCACCACTTCCAAATTACACCCAGTGGGAAAGGAGAGAGTGGGGAAGGCTGTGCCTACTCCTTCTAAGCATATGATCTGGTTGTAGCTTGTTACTGTCATTCACATGCACATACCTAGTTACAAGGGAGACTGGGAAATTTAATTTGTTACCTTGTGTGGCCATGAACCTTCTAATAATAAGGAGTTTTGTTCTGGTACAAAAGGGAGAGAATTAGCTGTTTGCCATAGCTGCAAGGACAGCTCGAAGCCTGCTATATAATCTTAGTTTTTGAGCCTTTGGATGGATCCTTTTAAAAACAAAATATCTCACTGATCAAGATGCCTTGTTCCCACGTAGTCATTATTAATTTAGAGGCACATCGTTACTACAAAATTCTGCATAGTAACCCTGAAATTACATAGTTAGAAAATGGTCTTAAGAAAACTTTTTTCTACTCTTATTTCTGTTACCTTGCTTTGCTTTATCAAGTAGTAAAGGCAAAGATGTTTCTTGATTTTTTCCATCTCTAAAATGGGAAGACAAGTAGGTCTAGATTTCATCTGGTTGGTTCACTATGCTTCCTATGGATTCAGAGCTGATGCTTGCATGAGGTTGGTCCTCAGAGAGCAGAGTAGGAAAGAGAGGCCAGCTTCATGCTTGTAACTTGCTAAGGATATGTGTCATTTTAAGGTATTAGGGTAGCATTATAATGAGAAAACACATAAATGTCTAAATCTTCCTTAATTTAGTCAGCCCATCTTCTCATCGAGTGCCTACCCAAGAAAGCTACAGAGCCAAGGGAGTATGGCAAATGGGAAATAAGGTACCATTTTATTAGTCCTTTCAAGGAACTCTGAAAAAACAGGTTGGGGTAGAATTAGGGTAGAATTAGGTTTAAGGAACAAGCAGGTCTTTCTTAACACATTCAGGGTTGCCCCCTCTGTGTTGTCCTGTCCCCCAGCCCACTGAGATAAGCCCATGGCAGCACCCATAAAGAGCTGAGCTGAGCAGTATGTCTGTGCTCTGAGTCTGTTTATACACACAGTTTCAAGGCAGAAGCAGAAGAGCAAATCCACCCACTATGAGCCTGTCTGTCTGTTAGACAAGAGGAAGAGAGTGGAAAGCAAGATGCCCTTGCCCTGCCTGGGGGAGCTCATTTCTAATGGTGGAAGGCAAGCAATAGCCAAGGGAGCAAATCTGGATAACTTCAGGGAGTGTTAAAGTATCACCAAGGAAATGACTCTAAGTGATCTTACGCAGAGTGACAGGGTGATGGTGGAGACCATGTTAGATAGAATATGGTCAGGGTTGGCCTCTCCGAGGTGACATTTGAATTGAAGTCAGAAATGTGAGAAGAAGCCTCTCATGCAATGACATGGAAATAGTTCAAGCACAGTAAAAGCATGTCCAAAGTCCAAACAAGGACAAAATTGGGAATGAATAGTTATAACATTCTGATAAGTTGAGTTTGTATGTTACAAAAAAAAAGAGACTGTATTTAATTTTTTAATCAATAAATCACATAAAGTTGATTTGGCTCCTTTGATAGCTCTAGATTAAGCACGAGGTAAATTTTTATTTGATTGCTATGAAGCTTCTGACCAACAAGCAAAAACAATGAAGAAAAAAAGCACTGACTAATCAAAGGATATTAATGCTTATATCATTTTGATCTCCATATTTCAAAGTAAATAATCAAATTGGGCCAGAATCTAGGGCACTAAAATGAGCCAATTTAATTATTTTAAAAATATTGCTGAAAAGAATCCCAATATGTGATGAAAAAATATTTATTATTGCCTTCAAAGTATTTACTATTCCCAATATATAGATTTGAAAA
>NW_011888915.1:4681249-4687081 GCF_000151845.1 Pteropus vampyrus
GAGGTGACATTTGAATTGAAGTCAGAAATGTGAGAAGAAGCCTCTCATGCAATGACATGGAAATAGTTCAAGCACAGTAAAAGCATGTCCAAAGTCCAAACAAGGACAAAATTGGGAATGAATAGTTATAACATTCTGATAAGTTGAGTTTGTATGTTACAAAAAAAAAGAGACTGTATTTAATTTTTTAATCAATAAATCACATAAAGTTGATTTGGCTCTTTTGATAGCTCTAGATTAAGCACGAGGTAAATTTTTATTTGATTGCTATGAAGCTTCTGACCAACAAGCAAAAACAATGAAGAAAAAAAGCACTGACTAATCAAAGGATATTAATGCTTATATCATTTTGATCTCCATATTTCAAAGTAAATAATCAAATTGGGCCAGAATCTAGGGCACTAAAATGAGCCAATTTAATTATTTTAAAAATATTGCTGAAAAGAATCCCAATATGTGATGAAAAAATATTTATTATTGCCTTCAAAGTATTTACTATTCCCAATATATAGATTTGAAAAGAAAATTCAAACCAATTTTCCCAAGTAATATTTCAAGATTTCTTGCTCATGGAAGTGTTTTGATTCACTCTGAAAATATTAAGGAATAAGTTGTTATTGGATGCCCCTTGAGATAAATTGTTCTTGCTATAATTCATCCTGACACTTTGTATTTCATATTGTTCCATCAGATACTGGTATTGAAAGAATTAGGCTCTTCCTTATGTTGATTTTTATTTAGTGAATACAAGGTAAGATTTATAGTGCTACTGAACACAATCGAGTTTGCTTATTTGATTAATGTAAGTCAACTTTTACAAAGTAGATCTCAAATAATACTATTGTTATGTTTTGTGGCTCTAGCTTTTGTATTTTAGTGCAAACCTGTCTTAATTACTTTTTTTTTAATTGCAGTAAAGTATGTATAACAAAATGTACCATTTTAACCATTCTTAAGTGTACAATTCAGTGGCATTAAGTATATTCACAGTTTTGGTCAACCATCATAACTATCTAGAACTTTTTCATCTTCCTAAACTAAATCTCTGTCTCCATTAAACAGTAATTCCCCATTCCCTCTTCACTCCTCCCCTCATGTCCTGGCAACCACCACTCTACTTTCTGTCTCTATGAATTTGACTATTTTAGGTACCGTATATAAGTGGAATCGTGTACTATTTGTCCTTTTGTATCTGGCTTATTTCATTTAGCATAATGTTTTCAAGGTTCACTCATATTGTAGCAGGTATTAGAATTTAATTCCTTTTTTAAGGCTGAATAATATTCCATCATATGTACATACCACATTTTGTTTATTCTTTCATCTATTGATGAACTTTTGATGGCTTCCACCTTTTGACTATCGTGAATAATACTGCTATGAACATTCATGAACAGATATCTGTTCGAGTCCCCGTTCTCAATGATTTTAGGTCCATATACTTAGAAGTGGAATTGCTGGATCATATGGTAATTAATTTTTTTGAGGAACTACCAGACTGTCTTCTACCTATTTATATTTAGCGTTTTAGTAATGGGAAACAACCTAGCATAATGGGCTAAACACGTGAGCTCCGGTATTGTAAAGACACACGCAGGTTCAAATCTCAGCAGTGCTACAGACTAGCAATCTGTGTGATTCTATGAGAAAATCAAAGGGACATAGCTTGCTCAATCATCATAAAACACTAAAGTCAATCTGACTAATTATAAAGTGTTCTAGAGGGACTTGAAATAGCATGAAAAAGTCCCCAAGACTAAATAATTACTAGTGAATATATTTGGAATAACAAACAAACTTCTATTGTGCAAGTTATTAAACCTCTTCAGTTTCTTCATATGTAAAAAACAAATGATAGTTGGGTATACTTCATTGGGTCGCTGTGAGGATTAAATAAAATAATGCAAGTAAAACACTTAGCAAGATGTCTCACATAAAGTTACCACCCAATTAATGCTAAAGATAGTATTATTTATTAGAATCAGAGTCTCTTAGCATGAACTCTTTGAACTACTTCAACTTCTGAAACAAAATTAATTAAATGCAACTGTAGATGCCGTAGTCAATATGACCTATTCACAGTTCTATCAATGGAATTGGATTAACAGAATGGCAGATTTTATGGATTCTGTGAAAACTTATGTAAAAACCCTTTAAAAAGAAGCACAGTTATTGATTGCACAAAAAAGTCTCATCTGGTTTCCCTTTTATCACCCTTGGGAGTGATTGTATTTTCACTTAAGGCAAACTCAAGAACTTATTGGGCTGAAAACCAATAAACTTTATTTTTCCTGATTTAAACCCAAAGCTGACTATTTAAGTAATCCCATTGGGTCAACAGACACAGTGACAATTGCTGCCTTATATCCTACTACCATCTGGATACTCTGAGAAATAATGAATGATAACAGAAAGATTTTTTAAGTTTTTCTAAAAGAAAAACAGCGCAAGTCATACTTGCTTTTAATGTTTGTAACTCTTTTCCTTTAACGTTTTATTTCCTCCATCTGAATGCAACGGTTTGGTTTGTTGTTTTTGTTTGTTTGTTTGTTTGTTTTGGGCTTGTTTTATTTAAAAAAATCAACATTTTAAAAGTTCAATTATTGAGGTTTTCAGACTAATTTAAAAAATTATTTAATAACAGGAGAAAGTGGACTTGTCTATAATTCAGGGTCTAGGCAACAGAAGGTCTTTCAGTTATTATAAGCTGTCTGTATTTCCAAGCATATACCAAAAAAAAAAAAAAAATGTTTAGTTCAACCAAGAGACAACTTTCTTCTGGAGTATTATAGCTGAGAAAAGTTGGTCTTAGGTTAAAAGCTGCTACTAAGAGTTCATCTATGCCCTGAGTTTCCAAAGAGAGCTCAATTATTGTATTATTCTTTGGACTTGCTAAAAACTCAATGTTCTACTGTCACTTGGCAGTACTTGTCTCCTAGGATATGTGACTGTTTCCTGTTTCTCTACATCTTCTTTGTAGGGAAATGGAATGGGCCCTTCAAAATTTCGGGACAAAAAAATTGGCCACAGATTTGCAATCCAAAAGAAATGGGAGGTTACTGAATTGATTCTAGCAGAGAAGGACTTTGGGAATCTTCTTTGTTATTTTAATGCATTGCATATTTGTACACAATCAGGTAGGCAAATGAATTTCATTCGTACTTTTACCCTCTCAAACTTAAGTAATGTTGCCTTATATTATTTACTATTTTGCATTAAAATGATTGGGAAAGTAAAAAGAAAAATTCTCTAGGGAGAACTGGCTTCTTAAAAAATTAAGTCATCCTGAACAAACAGTCTAACATTTAGTTATGGCATTTGTCATAAATAACCTCAGATCCAACAGTTTATAGCGACAAACACTTTGAACTTGTGAGGGCTTTATTTCTCCCATCCCAAGGGATTGGAAGATTCAAAGAGAAAAAAACTAGACAGCCAAGAAAACAACCTCAAAGACTGACCTAGTGTTTGAGTTGCATGTTCCCCGGGCAGTGAGTTATGAGTGCATGTAGATTCTCAAACAAATTAAGAATTTACATCCTGCCTTTAGAGGTTCAAAATGCACCTTAACATATTAAAGCTTCCGAAATGTCTTAATGATACTAAAATCTCAGCATTCTGACACTTTTCAAACTTATTTCAAAATGAAACCACTTTTGCAAAAAACCTTTTAATACCTTGTTGCACACCATATTCTGTGGATCTCAATATGGGAGATTTGGGAAACTACTTAGGTTAGAAAACTAAATCTGTAAGCCAGTTTCAGCTTTAGACAATATGATTGGCCTTCCAAGCCTCTTGTCTTCAATGAGAACAAGAGTGAACGCTTTGGGGGATATCTAGCTTCTGTTTTCTGGCCTTTCAGGGGTAAACCTAATTACAGTAAAGCCTGTTGGCCATCATTTCAGAAATTCAGGTCTTATGAAATATACAGTGATTTTAACTAGCATTGCTATGTGACCATTAATGGAAATTTTATTTGGAAACACACACAAAAAGCCAATGATGGAACAACACTCTTGTTAAAATAGGACACAGCACAGTTTATATGATGAAAGGACAGCAAAATTTATGGTTATAGATTTCGAATTCAATAGACTGGCACAGGCTTTATTTTTTTCCTCCTGAACAATTTCTTTTTTCATTTCTGGAGGCATTTTTACAGTAAAATAAGTAATATTAACCTTGTTTTATACTTGCGTAGCCTGTATTTTTTATTTCTAAAAATGATTTAAAGTAGGGTTGGCACACTCTTTCTGCACTGGCCAGATAGTAAATATTTTACGCTTTGCAGTTCACACAGTCTCTGTCACAACTACTCAGCTCTGCCATTGCAGCATGAAAGCAGTCACAGATAATGAGGAAACAAACGAATGTGGCTCTGTGCCAATAACATTTTATTGACGGACATTGAAGTTTGAATTTCATATCATTTTCACTTAACACAAAATATTTTTATTTCCTTCCGAGCTTTTCAAAAATATAAAAGTCATTCTTAGCTTACAAGCGTTATAAAAATAAATGGCAGGTTAGATTTGGCCTATAAGCCATATTGTGCTGACTCCTTCTTTAAAGCATCCTGCAGACATTTATTTATGGCACTGGGGGCCTCTCTATGGCCCCAGCCATAACCCTCTAGCCTTACCTGAGAGAGTGGGCAAGGAAACTGATATCCATTCTCTGTGGATGCTTCACACTTTCACTCCTCAGTGATCCTGCTTTGGTTGATCAGCGTGAGCCAGTGGAAATACTTGACTGAATAAATCTAGTGTTTTAGAGGTAAAATATACTGTTTTTGTAATACATATTAATTGATAGCCATACAGACTGTGTTTAATTAAGCAGATACAACCTGTAATTCATTTCCTACTAGGAGCGTTCATTCAGCTGAGGGGTATCCAACAACTGAGGGTATTAATCCCCCCTATCCTGCCCCACTGTCCTACTTCCCAATTTGTTCTAAAGAAACAGCCAATGTATTTCTGATTTCTGAGCGAATTCATGAGTTGGGGTCCAGGCAGCAGGAAAAGAAGCCGTTGGTGCCCATTGCTTGCTCTTGGCACCAGTAAATCCCGGACTCCCTGGGGCACCATGTTTCATTAAAAGGAAGTGCTGACTCTGCAAACTGGTGCCACCAATTGGCCTTGGAGGCTGCTTGTCTGGAGAACTTCCAAATATATTCTTAAAAGACCTGCCAAGCCCCACATGTATTATGGGCAATCATTTGCTTCCAACCATTTGGAATAGTGAATGGTTAGTGAGCCAGCTAAGTAATTTTTCATCAGTGGATCACAAGTGATATGCTCTAGAGCTGACCTCCAATCTTAACTAGTGCTATGGTGTCAGAGAGGTTAAATCAGTGATTCCTAGACATCCTTCGTGGATGAATGCCAACCTATGGCTATGTTTTACTTAGTCCGTGGTGAAAAGAGAAGGAGGAAAATATAATAAACTTCTCATAAAGCTAAAATTATTTACAATTTTAATTCTAAGGTTACATCCTTTCTGTGTACTTGTTTAATATTTAAGGGTTGCGGATATAGAAAATTCTTTTTCATCGTGAGAACTTAGACAAGTGACTCACCTCTCTGATCCCCAGTTTTCTCATCTGTAACAGGGGGCTAATAACAGTACCTGCCTCACATAGCTTTTGTGGGAATAAAAAGAGATTATTTATAAAAAGTGGTTAGCATGGTGTTGGTACATGGTAATTGCTCAATAAATGTTAGCTGTTATTACTACCATTATTATAATCATCAAAGTTTTTAATGCCCTTACTTGGCAAATAAAAAATAAAAGCTACCCAATGTTGACTTTCCTTTTCTCTCCTAG
>NW_011888915.1:4687131-4692490 GCF_000151845.1 Pteropus vampyrus
TGCTATGTGACCATTAATGGAAATTTTATTTGGAAACACACACAAAAAGCCAATGATGGAACAACACTCTTGTTAAAATAGGACACAGCACAGTTTATATGATGAAAGGACAGCAAAATTTATGGTTATAGATTTCGAATTCAATAGACTGGCACAGGCTTTATTTTTTTCCTCCTGAACAATTTCTTTTTTCATTTCTGGAGGCATTTTTACAGTAAAATAAGTAATATTAACCTTGTTTTATACTTGCGTAGCCTGTATTTTTTATTTCTAAAAATGATTTAAAGTAGGGTTGGCACACTCTTTCTGCACTGGCCAGATAGTAAATATTTTACGCTTTGCAGTTCACACAGTCTCTGTCACAACTACTCAGCTCTGCCATTGCAGCATGAAAGCAGTCACAGATAATGAGGAAACAAACGAATGTGGCTCTGTGCCAATAACATTTTATTGACGGACATTGAAGTTTGAATTTCATATCATTTTCACTTAACACAAAATATTTTTATTTCCTTCCGAGCTTTTCAAAAATATAAAAGTCATTCTTAGCTTACAAGCGTTATAAAAATAAATGGCAGGTTAGATTTGGCCTATAAGCCATATTGTGCTGACTCCTTCTTTAAAGCATCCTGCAGACATTTATTTATGGCACTGGGGGCCTCTCTATGGCCCCAGCCATAACCCTCTAGCCTTACCTGAGAGAGTGGGCAAGGAAACTGATATCCATTCTCTGTGGATGCTTCACACTTTCACTCCTCAGTGATCCTGCTTTGGTTGATCAGCGTGAGCCAGTGGAAATACTTGACTGAATAAATCTAGTGTTTTAGAGGTAAAATATACTGTTTTTGTAATACATATTAATTGATAGCCATACAGACTGTGTTTAATTAAGCAGATACAACCTGTAATTCATTTCCTACTAGGAGCGTTCATTCAGCTGAGGGGTATCCAACAACTGAGGGTATTAATCCCCCCTATCCTGCCCCACTGTCCTACTTCCCAATTTGTTCTAAAGAAACAGCCAATGTATTTCTGATTTCTGAGCGAATTCATGAGTTGGGGTCCAGGCAGCAGGAAAAGAAGCCGTTGGTGCCCATTGCTTGCTCTTGGCACCAGTAAATCCCGGACTCCCTGGGGCACCATGTTTCATTAAAAGGAAGTGCTGACTCTGCAAACTGGTGCCACCAATTGGCCTTGGAGGCTGCTTGTCTGGAGAACTTCCAAATATATTCTTAAAAGACCTGCCAAGCCCCACATGTATTATGGGCAATCATTTGCTTCCAACCATTTGGAATAGTGAATGGTTAGTGAGCCAGCTAAGTAATTTTTCATCAGTGGATCACAAGTGATATGCTCTAGAGCTGACCTCCAATCTTAACTAGTGCTATGGTGTCAGAGAGGTTAAATCAGTGATTCCTAGACATCCTTCGTGGATGAATGCCAACCTATGGCTATGTTTTACTTAGTCCGTGGTGAAAAGAGAAGGAGGAAAATATAATAAACTTCTCATAAAGCTAAAATTATTTACAATTTTAATTCTAAGGTTACATCCTTTCTGTGTACTTGTTTAATATTTAAGGGTTGCGGATATAGAAAATTCTTTTTCATCGTGAGAACTTAGACAAGTGACTCACCTCTCTGATCCCCAGTTTTCTCATCTGTAACAGGGGGCTAATAACAGTACCTGCCTCACATAGTTTTTGTGGGAATAAAAAGAGATTATTTATAAAAAGTGGTTAGCATGGTGTTGGTACATGGTAATTGCTCAATAAATGTTAGCTGTTATTACTACCATTATTATAATCATCAAAGTTTTTAATGCCCTTACTTGGCAAATAAAAAATAAAAGCTACCCAATGTTGACTTTCCTTTTCTCTCCTAGTTTTATTTTTTGGGGGATGGGATTTTCTGATCACTGAAATTTAGAACTATATAATTTTCAACAAGTGCTATGTAGGTAACTTATTTAAGTCGCTGAAATCAGTGGTGGGACCCATAGGTGACTTGTTTTAACTAGGACATTTAATTGAAAGATGACGGCGCCTCGGCTAACAGACTGGCAATGGGGATGGAAAGCTGAGAGTTTAGTCAACATTCATTTTTAACATAACATAATCGGAAGTTACTGATGGTTTGAATGTGGGATAAGAGGGAAAGAACAAAATCGAGAATGAACCCGAGATTTCTGCCTGAGTAGTCAGGTAGATGGCTGTGGCATTTTGCGGAGATAGAGAAGAGGGAGTGCTGAAGGGTTGGGACACATTTGGGTGTAGTCAAGAGTCCTAGTTTGGATGCATAAAATGACTGTGAGACATTTAAATGGTGATTTCAAGTAGGAGGCTGGGGTCGAGTGGCCAGAGAAGAGTGAGAAAGTCGGAGCTGGAGATATAACGACATGGGTTTTAATTCTATGCGGATTGATGAGTCTGCCTTGGGAGTGAATATGGAAACAAAAGAGGAGAGGTACCCTAATATTCAGATGTTAGGCAGAGGAAAGCAGTTCACCTAAGGAAACTGGAAAGGAACAGCCAGTGAGGAAGGAAAAACATTTGTTCTAAAACTTAAGAGAGAAGAGTGTTTTAAGAGAGAGGGGGCAATCACTTATGCTGAATAGTCCTACATGGTTGAGTAAAGCGAGAATTATGGGATTAGGTGACCCAGAGGGTATTGGAGATACTGACAAAAGCAGCTCATTGGGGTTGCAGAGGCATGAGCCAGACTATGGGGAGTTAGGAGTGTATGGGAGTTGAGGACATAGGCACAGCAAGTGTAGTCAACTCTTTCAAGAAGTTTGATCTAAAGAGAAGCAGAGAAATAAGCCAGTAGCTGAAGCTGAATATAATGTTAAAGGAGGAATTTTTCTTTCTTTCTTTCTTTCTTTTTTTTTTTTTTTAAAAAGGTGATACTAAAGCAAGTCTATGCTGGTGGGAATCAACCAATATAAAGGGAAGAAACTAATATATCATGTGACCAGGAATCAGGGCTGGCTGCATCCATGTGGAACCAATGCAGGCATACAGGACCATGCATGCAGAAGGGCCCTACGCTTGGGCTCTAATGACCTGCAGGTGCTGTCTCTAAATTCTTATTAATTTTAACTTTGAATCTGTGTTTGTAAGTGAGGTCTGATGGGACAGTGGTCCATACCTCAGAGCCTGGGCTCACACACTGCCGTCTCCCCCCAAAAGGGGTCTAAGTTGGTTGCTCCTGGGGTCACCCTGGCCCCTCCCAACTACTGTCTATGGCATAGGTCTGGGTGCTGATATAGGGATGGCTGGGGGGTGAGTACCCCTGTGACATCCCCCGATGGGGCATGGCAGTGACCACCAATGCCCCAGGCTGCCAGTTTGTTTCATGGGTGGCCAGACAGAGACTATCTTTTGGACTCTTATCCACCCCCTCCTACACATCCAGATACTGAATATGCCATGGAATTCAATTTAAAAACAGGGGATGTGAAGATGTACTCACCACTCGGTAACATTCTAGTTAGTGGGGGTGGCAGGGATGTTCAACAGTTATGATGCATTTTATCATCAGACCAGTCTACAATTTGAACATGGGAGAACCGAGGCATAGAAAGATTAAGCCACTGACCTGAAATCAGACAGCCACATGGCTAGATCCTGAATCTTGATATAAAATGAATCTCATTTATTTCAGTTTTAGATGTCTTCCCAGGATGGCCAACCAGAATGGGTTTATAAAATTAAGTAAACGTAGGGGATTGCTTTTCAATAAGAATATGTCAAACACCCATTATGTGCCTAGCATTGAATCCTGTTCTCAGAGAACAGAGCCTTTTCATTTCACAGAGACATTCATCTTCACTTCTGATGTAACTCACAGGCGTATCCCTGAGACCTCATTATTACTGGTGTTAGGAGTTTGACATATAATACCTTTTTTCCCTGGAGTTAATTACGCAGTTCATCACTACTCCTGAGCTTTGCTTGTCTTCCTCTATTCTTTTTTATTTCAAGGACAGTTTTAATAACCTTCATGAATGTCTTTCACAATTCATTTCACCATCATCATCATCATCACTCAATCCTCAATCTTTTTTAATCAACCTAATTTGTATGATACCTTATGCGATAATTTTGATTTACTTTTATAAAATATTGAAGTCATTGCCACTTTGAGAATGTCTTCATTTTCTGTCCAGAGTATAACATGCAAAAAAAAAAAAAAATGTTCTAAGACTCGATTGAAACATTAAAAAGAATTTCTGCTTAGGTTTTATGTACCTGATTGGTAACTACAATTTGCTTGCTTACTTTACTCAGTGAGTTTGCACTGAAGACGATGGTCGCAATGTTTGTTATAGTAAACATTTTAGGGATTATCTAATATAAAGGTAGATAAACTTTATTGCAGCTCTTAAGAAATGTGTATTTAAATATATATTTAAAAGCAAGCTTTATAATTATAAAATAGTAGAACAACTGGTCATGTCCCTTCTACCACTTTCTCAAAAGAAAAAAACTAGTCATCTCCACCTCACACTGTGGTTTATCCTCCAGAGATGAGAGCCCCTTAACCAGTAAGACCTGGCACATGGAGGGCAGGGGTTGCCTTATGAAAAAAAAAAACGAAAAATCAAGGTAATGAATGCCTCGGCACTCTTTTCCCACTTGGCTCTGATGACACTGGCAGGTGGGGCCTCACCCTCCAGATAAGAGAATGAGAGAGTCTTTTCTGGAGATTTTGACCAACCCAGGAAGGAGGAGGATGGAACGTTACCGACGTTAGAGTTTTGCTAACTCAACATCCTAGCCATGGCTTTCTGGAGTGAAGTTCAGTATTGTCAAGATCCATCCACACGCTCAGAACTTCCAAATAGGGGTTTAGGTCTCCGCACTTAGTAAGAACAGACAACCAAGGATTTTCAGACATGTGGGAAAGGCTGCTAATAGGACTGAGAGAAGCTAAAATAAACGAACATAAAAAAAAAAATTAAAAAAAAACAACAAAAAAAAGGGAAAAAAAAAAAACAAACAAAATTTTTAAAAAAAAAAAAAATAGGATACCAAGAAAACAACATTCGAGGAGCAAAAATTTAGCATGAGAACAAAAATTATAGTATGAATGGAAAAATTCAAAGAAGGTTTAGAAGATAATTTTAAGAAAATTTCCCAGAATAATGAGCCAACAGAAAAGATAGAAACTAGAGGGTAAATATAAGAAAATTTAAGGGCCCAACCTAGGAGTTCTGGTTCTAAACAGTAAGAGGTACAGAGATAGAGAAAGAAAATAAAAGGGAACAAACCATCACTACATAAGTTAAAGGAAAAAAAGAAAAAGCCCAGAATTTAAGGACATAAGTTTCCAAATTGATGAGCCTCTCCAGTACCCA
>NW_011888915.1:4692540-4696427 GCF_000151845.1 Pteropus vampyrus
AGCCTTTTCATTTCACAGTGACATTCATCTTCACTTCTGATGTAAGTCACAGGCGTATCCCTGAGACCTCATTATTACTGGTGTTAGGAGTTTGACATATAATACCTTTTTTCCCTGGAGTTAATTACGCAGTTCATCACTACTCCTGAGCTTTGCTTGTCTTCCTCTATTCTTTTTTATTTCAAGGACAGTTTTAATAACCTTCATGAATGTCTTTCACAATTCATTTCACCATCATCATCATCATCACTCAATCCTCAATCTTTTTTAATCAACCTAATTTGTATGATACCTTATGCGATAATTTTGATTTACTTTTATAAAATATTGAAGTCATTGCCACTTTGAGAATGTCTTCATTTTCTGTCCAGAGTATAACATGCAAAAAAAAAAAAAATGTTCTAAGACTCGATTGAAACATTAAAAAGAATTTCTGCTTAGGTTTTATGTACCTGATTGGTAACTACAATTTGCTTGCTTACTTTACTCAGTGAGTTTGCACTGAAGACGATGGTCGCAATGTTTGTTATAGTAAACATTTTAGGGATTATCTAATATAAAGGTAGATAAACTTTATTGCAGCTCTTAAGAAATGTGTATTTAAATATATATTTAAAAGCAAGCTTTATAATTATAAAATAGTAGAACAACTGGTCATGTCCCTTCTACCACTTTCTCAAAAGAAAAAAACTAGTCATCTCCACCTCACACTGTGGTTTATCCTCCAGAGATGAGAGCCCCTTAACCAGTAAGACCTGGCACATGGAGGGCAGGGGTTGCCTTATGAAAAAAAAAAACGAAAAATCAAGGTAATGAATGCCTCGGCACTCTTTTCCCACTTGGCTCTGATGACACTGGCAGGTGGGGCCTCACCCTCCAGATAAGAGAATGAGAGAGTCTTTTCTGGAGATTTTGACCAACCCAGGAAGGAGGAGGATGGAACGTTACCGACGTTAGAGTTTTGCTAACTCAACATCCTAGCCATGGCTTTCTGGAGTGAAGTTCAGTATTGTCAAGATCCATCCACACGCTCAGAACTTCCAAATAGGGGTTTAGGTCTCCGCACTTAGTAAGAACAGACAACCAAGGATTTTCAGACATGTGGGAAAGGCTGCTAATAGGACTGAGAGAAGCTAAAATAAACGAACATAAAAAAAAAAATTAAAAAAAAACAACAAAAAAAAGGGAAAAAAAAAAAACAAACAAAATTTTTAAAAAAAAAAAAAATAGGATACCAAGAAAACAACATTCGAGGAGCAAAAATTTAGCATGAGATCAAAAATTATAGTATGAATGGAAAAATTCAAAGAAGGTTTAGAAGATAATTTTAAGAAAATTTCCCAGAATAATGAGCCAACAGAAAAGATAGAAACTAGAGGGTATATATAAGAAAATTTAAGGGCCCAACCTAGGAGTTCTGGTTCTAAACAGTAAGAGGTACAGAGATAGAGAAAGAAAATAAAAGGGAACAAACCATCACTACATAAGTTAAAGGAAAAAAAGAAAAAGCCCAGAATTTAAGGACATAAGTTTCCAAATTGATGAGCCTCTCCAGTACCCAGCACAATGAATAAAATAAGCATACGTCATTATGACATTTCAAAATGTTCAATACAAATATACAATTCTGTAAGTTTCCAGAGAAGAAAACCATTACATCAAAGGGTCTGGCACCCAAATCGCTTTAGACTTCTAAACAGCAATGCAAAAGCTAGAAATTAAAGAGAGCAATGACTCAAAATTATGAGGGAAAAGAATTTCCACCCTGGAATTCAATACTCAGCCAAACTCTTAATTGAGTGTGAGTTATAAAAAAAAAGAAACCATTTTTTATACATTCAAGGCTTCAAAAATTTACCTCCTGTGAAATCTTTCCTACAAAGCTGTTGTAGGATGTAGTCCAGACAAATGAGGAAGTAATACAAGAGGGAGATGGTGCATGCAATAAGCAGGGAATCCATCATTAAAGAGGAGTAATGGAAATTCCCACGATGATGGTTAAGGGGAGCCCCAGGATGACAGCTGTAAAGCAAGAACGATAAACAATCCAGATGCTCTGGTAGAGACATTTTCAGAGATGACAATGTTGCTGATGCGCTTGGACATGTTGAAAGGAAATTTAGACAACTAGAGAAGGCTATGAGATTGAATGAGGAAAAAAGATATAGAAAAATAAACTCACGTATAAACAAGAGTTATCAACCCCCCAGAAACCGAAACATTATACAAGAAAACTAATCCTGGCTTACTACTCAGGTGTACATACAACTTCCATACTCATAATAACGAATATTGAATACTGATTTAATTGAAATTATATCAGATACAGCTATTTTGGAAAGATGAGAGCATGTTAGGGTAGGACCAAAAGATCAGGAGAGTGAGCCACATCCCTGCCTGCCATCTTGCAAATTCAATAAGTAATGCCTAAAACTAAAAAGAAACAACAAAATTATACTATTTAGAAGATATGGCAAAACCTACCAAAAATATTAGCTAAAAGAGGTAAAAATTTTAGTTTCTTGGCTAGGAAAGATTGGAAAGTGAGAAAAAATGGATCATGGGACTAATATCAGTGTTTTATGATAAACCTATTAGAACTATTTGACTCTTTAAACTGTAAACTTATATATATGTATGACTTTGATAAAAAATAAGAACATTAAAAAGATAGAATGAATCAAAATATTAATATGATTATCTTTAGATGATTTTGTTTTTCTTTCTACTTTTCTATATTTTTCATACCCAAAGCATATTAGTTTTAAATAGCAAATAATCCTCACTGTGAACAAGAAATTGAAGCTCAGAAAGGTCAGGTAAATTTCCTAATTTCATTTATCTTATAAATGGTGGAGCTAGGATTCCAATGCAATTCTGTTTGACCCACATAATTTTTTTATTTTTCATTGAAGTATTCAATCTTCAATAAGCAAAATATTTATGCCACAATATTCTTTCCCTTCTCCAAAGGTCTGTAGAGCCTCTTCCTACATCAAATGTTAAAACTTGATTGCTTTTATTGGTTTCTCTAATTATTTGCCTGTATACTTATTTATTTATACTCATCTAATTCTAGAAAGGTGAAAAACTGGATTCTGAGGGTACATACACTGTAACAAAATAAAATTTAAATGAGACAAAGTACATTTGATTATCCAGGTTTCATGTTCTTCAAATATTACTGAACAAGTCACACTCAGTTTCCTGAGGTGAGTTAGTCCCAAGCTCCTTTTGTTTTTCCGTCAGTGTCTAGCAAAGTCCTGGGTACACAGATACTCGATGAATATTTGTTTATTTGACTTACTAGCAAAGCTGTGGCTTGTAGAGAAGTGATTTTAGCTTCTTTCCTATCTTACTATGATTGTCTTAAAGGATAAAAGTGAATCTTTCTTTCTAACAGCTTTCTTTTGGGAATGTAGCATGACTAAACATTCATTTAATTAATGGAAAACTATAAAGTCCACCAGAACTATATTTTTAATGAAAGCTTCGATTTTTTTTCTGTCATTTTTCTCCCTTTCTTGGCAAATCATGCAATGTCCGTTCTTAAAAATGGGCAAAGTGACAGGACCTAGAAGAGGCACTGATTCCATCTTCGCTCTGATGAGTTACACGGTAGACTGTAATATAGTTGGTATGTTTCTGTGCTAGTTTCATACATTAACTTCTGTTGAAAGATGCAGTGATGACATATCAAATACCCCCTGATTTCTGCTGTTAATTATCCTGCTGTTCCTAGGGGTTTTCATCCATGCCTTTACCTGGGAATAGCTGGTGATTGTGAAGTTGATAGGACATGAGAATGGCAGCTCTGGATGCTTATGAGCTCAGAAAATGAGTCAGTCAGTCCTTGAGGTATTTAAGATGTAAATCCATTGTCTTCA
>NW_011888915.1:4696477-4718899 GCF_000151845.1 Pteropus vampyrus
AATGTCCGTTCTTAAAAATGGGCAAAGTGACAGGACCTAGAAGAGGCACTGATTCCATCTTCGCTCTGATGAGTTACACGGTAGACTGTAATATAATTGGTATGTTTCTGTGCTAGTTTCATACATTAACTTCTGTTGAAAGATGCAGTGATGACATATCAAATACCCCCTGACTTCAGCTGTTAATTATCCTGCTGTTCCTAGGGGTTTTCATCCATGCCTTTACCTGGGAATAGCTGGTGATTGTGAAGTTCATAGGACATGAGAATGGCAGCTCTGGATGCTTATGAGCTCAGAAAATGAGTCAGTCAGTCCTTGAGGTATTTAAGATGTAAATCCATTGTCTTCAGAGAAATTCGAAGTTATAATATTAAAACAACAATCAGATGGAGACTTTCTTTATTGCCTAGCTCATGAAGAAGCCTTTTGATAAAAAGTTGTCATAAGACATTTCTTAGGAGGTACATATTGTAAATGGTGATATTCCAGGATATCAACATAAAAGAAAATATCTTTAAAATGTTTCCTCCATAGCCATTCATATTCTGTAAAACTTTGCCTCCTCCCTCCACATAACAAGTGTTTACCATGTGCCTTCATGGCTCCAAGCAGTGTAGACAGAGTGTAAGTAGGACGGGCTCAGTGTCTGCCTCCATGGAGGTTATATTCTTGGCAATTTGTTCTGTGTAAAGTCCTGGCATCATTTTGCCTAATGTTTTGGCAAGAGAAGTGATATTCTGGGCTGATACTAAGGCGACTCAACTCTTACCAATAACAAAAATCTGCAATAATAATGCTAGATTTATTGAGTTCTTACTTTGTGCCAAAAATACTTGATAAGCACCTTTGATATGGCTTATTTCGCCTAGTCCTCATAATAACTATAGAAGAGATACTATACAGGATCAAAATTTTTGAGGAAGAAACTAAAATTCAGAAAGGTTAAATACTTAAAGTTCATAGCTAGTAAGTAGTACAGCCAAAACCCAAATCCAGAGTTTTATGCTCATAACCACTATGTTGTATCATGAAACTTCTAGAACTCCTCTGTAACATTATTAAGAAACTTGGAGCCACACAGTCAAATTCAAGTCCAAACTTGAATCCCCGAGGAGATTTTTTTTGAAGTCTATAAATTACCTACAAAGTAGCAGTCATATTACTACCTCATGGTGTTTGAGTGAGGATTAAAGAAGATAATGTATATAAAATGCTTGGACAGTGCCTACACACGTATGTACTTAATAGATAGTGAATGTAATTATCAACTATGACCTAAGATGTAGTGCAGTGCAGGCAACAGAGGCCTGCACTGTAATTTATAGACACCGCTATTAATTTGCTTCAAACTCATGGGCATAGGGGCATGGGTAGAAGGGGAGACTCAAGATCATTGATTTAATAACGTTATCTGCTGAGATCCTCTTCACACCAGGGTTGCAGTCACTCAGTTAGTACATCCTCCCTGTTCTCCTCTGCTCGGTCACCTGTTGAACTCCTACTCATTCTACAAGGCCCAGCTGAAATGCTCCCCCTCCCCAATGACCTTCTATCTTTTACAGAAGGAAGAGATTTTTCCTACTTTAGAACCCCTGTGGCTTTGATTGTCGAGAGCAGTGACTCCTAAAAGAAAGACCTGCAGACTGGTTCTAGGCCGGTTTAGTCAAAATCGTTCATGGAGATTAAAACACAGATTCCCAGGTCTAGCCTCCAGAGTCTGATTCAGATGAAGCTCGTGAATATGCAGTTGTAAAAGGTGTTTTGTGTGATTTTGATGGGCACATTTTGTGTGATTTTGATGGGAATCACTGTGGGACCCCTCTTGTAGCTCTCCAAACATACATATTACTTTAGAATGCAGTGATTTATGTATATGTTTCATCTCTTTTCCTGGGAGTTATCATTTTGATAATCCAGTTCAATTCAGGGACAAAAAGGAAGACTATCTATGGGAAAGACTAGAAAGAGCAAGTCCTTTGCAGCACTTTTCTCCCGGTTTAATCACTGCCTCTAGGATGCCCTGCTGCGTTTCCCTGGACCAAATTGGCTGTTTCTGCAATACTTTCCCATGACCTCTCTTCTTCTCCCTACAGCAGCAGTGCTTGTGTTAGTTGGAACTTAAATCAATTCTGCTTAAAAAATAAAAATTAAAAATTGAGTTATTGGAAGGATATTGGAGATGCCTGCAGAGTAATCAAAATAAAACCTATATGGACATAGAGCTACACACTTAATGCCATCAGGATTCTCCCTTTATCTCATGATTCTTCTTTGTTCCATGTGTCAGCTTTATTCCCTTGCACCTACTGATCTGCTTTTTTACATTCAGTCAGTTCTGTTCTCACGTTCTTTGTGCGAGAGAAGGAAACGTGCATTTCCAGGTCAGAGAATCCTACATGAGAATGTGGATTAAAATGGCTTGGAACACAGTCTTATTCCCAGACTAAGGCTTCTGGCTAGGCATATGGGACATGATGAGTGACAGATACCAGTGACTACACATGGTTGGTGGGACCAGTTGTGTGAGACGGGGTCCATGAAAAAGAAAGGTCCTGCATAAGACGAGGAGAAGCAGAAATATGAATTCTGTTGTCAGCCAAGTCTTCGCCTGGCTCTGAGCTACTTGTTCTGCTTTCTTGGGCACACTTATTTGTGTTTAATGGGCCACGGTAGAGAACAGTGTTTGAGCGCAGCTCCAGAGTCCACTTGAATGAGACTCTACCGCACTGCCACTTGCCTGCAATGTGGCCTTGGGAAAATTACTTAATTACTTAATTACTTAATTATGGGCTACAGTTCGCTCATCTAAAATCACAGGATTGATGGAAAATAGAGAAATATATGTAACGTGTTTAGAATAATGTGTGATACTCTTTACATAAATGTTAGATATTAGCTATTGTTAGTCTGTTGTCCTACTAAACTGTAAGTACCGTAAAGGCAGCAACGTGGCTTTCTTTCTCCCTAGCACCTGGCACAATGCCTGGCTATTACTGTGTAAGGAATCAGTAATAAATGAACACAGCGGACATAGACTGAGTTTGTGAACAATGTCTGTAAGAAGACAGTATATGATACATATAACATACAAGTAAGTGTTAATCGACTATGTTATTGGTAAGGCTTCCCATAAAAGTAGGCTATTAGTAATTGTTTGGGGAGTCAAAAGTTATACACAGATTTTCAGCTATGCAGGGGGTGAGCAGCCCTAACCCCCATATTGTTCAAGGGTCAACTGTAGTTTTTTTTTTCTCTTGAGGAATTTATCTTGTTCTGGTACTCTTGAACTTGATCAAACTGCACTGGTTTAATTTGCTATTGATCGGGACCAAATAACATAATAATATCACACTGTGCTGTGCAAGCAAAGCATTTACCAAATAAATTATCAGTATAAGCAAGTTACAGAGGGTCTGTTTTAAGAGGATGTTCTCCCAGTGCACTTTAAAAACATCTACTTTTTAACAATCACATTGGCATAACTGTATACAAGGAAATTATCAATTATTTTAACTTAGCAGAAGGACTTTTGGGAAGCTTGTTTATTTTATATATCTGGAGTAGACATGACAATTTATTCTAAGGTTGTATTTAAGAAAAAGATTGCAAAAATGAAAGCAACAGTAACAACAATAATGCATGTCAAAAGGTATTGATTTAAAATATAATTACATGCTTTTAATAATCGAAGTAAAAAAAAAAATGCCTTTCTAAAAAAGACATAAACCCAGAGAGACAAAAAGGAAAAAATTGATACATTTGACTATATCAAATATAAATGTAAAACTTAAGTTTTTTACATTATTAAAGATGCTTTAAAGTCAAAAGCCAAATGTCTAGAAAAATATTCTTGATATGCTAGAGTTAATTTATTTAACATTTTTAATGTGCTTGCAAATCAAAAAGACCAATAACTCATTGAAAACAGGAAAATATATGAATAGGTAGTTCTCTGAAAAAATATACAAAAATGAGGCTTCATTCAAAGAAATGTAAAGTGAAACAGTAACTCAAAATTTTTTACTTGTCTGATCAAGGACGATTGATTTAACAGTGTTGGCAAGACAGTGGACAAAAGTCTTTCTTATGCGTTATTGGTAGGAAAGAGATTTAATGCAACATCTTTAAAAGACTAGTTTGTAATATCTATTAGATTGGAAAATTCACATATTTTTTGTCCTTGCAGTTCTTTTATAAAGTTTGTCTACAAATATGGACAAAAGCTGATCAAGAATGTTTGCAGTAGTATTTTAAGTAATAGCAGATAACTGAGGCATCTTTTAAAGTCCCTCAATAGGCTAAATATTTTATGGTACATTTACACAATGAAATAAAAAAGGAGCTTTAAAATAATTAGATTTGTGTGTGATGGTATGAATGGACAGAGATAGTATCATTATTTAGAAAGGGTTTTAATCTATGTTCCTATAGGAATGATAGTATAATGCCATTGTAACAAATTCTTTAACCAATTTAATAAATTGGTCAACCACTGTTCAATTCTTGTGTATCGTTAAAGAGCTTTTCTCCACCTACCTGTACACAAGAATTTGTTAACAGTGGTTGCCTTCTGGGAATGGAGTTTAATTTTTGGAATGGAAAGACTTAATTTTCATTGCATAATTGTGCTTTTAAAAAAATCGTTTGTAATTTTTAGTTGTCAGTGGGTCAGATATCATATTTCTGGTTTATAGCATCCCATCTTCAAAATCACTGGTGGGTGAGGTTTAACAGGTGGGGACATTGTGATTTGGAAAAATTGAGTAACTTATCTAAGGTCACACAGCTGGTGTCCTTATTCCCTCGTCAATAGAAAGATTTAAATAAAATAAACGTCAAGGAGTGCAGTTCTCAATATTCTCACATATGTTCATGATTGATTTGGTACTTCTAAGATTGGGAAAAAAAATTTAAGGAAAAAAATAACTTATTTTACAAATATTTTTTGCCTCAAAAATAGAAAAAAATAGATTTTCTGCTATACTTTCTAGAATTCTCTTCTCTCAAATCCCAAGTGTCAGTGTTGTTAAAAACTCTAAAAAGGGTTTCCATTTTTCTTTCCTCTGACACTGTTAATTGCACAGAATGTTGAAACTGGGAAAGTGATATGAGAAGTTAAAGAAAATAAAAACATCAGCACGGGATTCCATGATCAGCATGTTTATGTTAGAAAGACATAAAATACTTGATTTGACTCATATGATTCTTAACAGAGAGGTGAAGATATCTGACCTTGCTTCCCCTGATTCTACCTCTGGGATGGGTAGATACATAATAAAGACTATAAAAATAGTGGTTAAAAGCCCGGGTCCAGAATTAGAAAGGCGTATATTGAATTTACATGAATGCAACTGAGCAAACTCAGGTGGGTTGATGGTGCCCACTTTTACACTCAAGTGTTGGGTGTGGCTTTGTGACAAGTCAATCAATTGTCTCCTCGGTTAGTCTTACTTTCCACATGCCTCTAATGAATTTGAGCCTGCCAAGGAACTGTGATTTAACGTTTAAACATTTTTTTTATATGATAGCCCCTAAATACAATTCATGAGCCATATTGGGTCTTTTTTGCAAGACCTTGGATGTTCAAAGGGGTACCTTCGTAGAGGATTTTCATGTGTAGTTTTGACTTAACATCTTTAGAACTTAACCCAATTATAAACTAGTCGCTATATTAATTTATAACCATAACAAGTTATTTAATCGCTCTAAGCGGAAGCATCCCATCTATATAGATCATAAGGTTGTTGTAAGGATAAAATGAGACATAAAAATGAAAGGCGTACCAACCCATACATAAATGGATCCCTCATGCATATAGAATTTCTGTGTCTGGTTGATAGTGGAGAATGTGTACCTGCCCTCCCTCACCCCTACCCTCCCCCAAAAGAGAAAAAAAAACTCTAAAATAAGTCCTTTTCAGATATTTAGTTTTAAAAATATTCCAGGTAATATAACATCAAGACCCATTTAATTTCACTTCTTAACCTGATACGCCTCCAGGCAACATTAAGGATACTGTACTGACATGATGATTGCTAAGAAGGGGTTAGAAGACCAGTGTGAAAGCAAGAATCTGAAGCAAATAAGAGAAGTATCAAAGGTTGCACCTTTTCTGCCTGATTGTTCCGCAGGCCACAAACCTCGGCCAAGCCCTGTACATGAGAACCAAGCACTTCCTCTCTCCACACTAAACTGCTACCTTCCAGACTCCACCAAGACCCAGTGTCCTACAGTGTCTCTGGAGGCCTTTTATGTCCTCTTGGGACCAGAGCCTTTGTCTGAACCAGAAGAAAAGTTTTAGAACCTGATGTGAGGACAAGACACAAGAAGTGAACACAACAGGTTAATACTGCTTTAGAGACTGAAGAAAACACTATAAAAAACAATGCACCATAGACTACGAAATCCCAAACTTGTTGAAAAGACACTGAGGCTTCCTGTTTACCTCCACGTTGCCTGATAATATCCATGGGCTATGGATAGCAGCTTAAGGTGGCTCCTCCCCATGTAATAGTAGTAATACTAGTAAAAGTAGCTAGTGCCAGTTCTAGTCTAAGTACTTTACATATGTTAACTCATTTTCTCTTCCTATAAACCCTATAAAGTACATATTATTTTCATCCCCATTTTCTAGATGAAGAAACAGAAAATAGAAGTCAATTGCCTAGATTACATTTCTGTTAACTGTAGGAGCTGGGATTTGAACCCAGGCAGTCTATCTCCAGCGCCTGCTCTCAGTCCCAGGGGCTAGCAAAGTTTTCTGTAAAGGGCCACCTGGTAAATATTTTGGCTTTTATATGGTCTCGGTTGCATATTCTTGATTATTATTTGTTTTTACTATCCTTTAAAAATGTAAAGCCCATCTTAGCTCATAGGCGGTACAAAAACAGGCTGCAGGCCCGCTTTGGTCTGTGGGCCACACATAATTTGCTGGCTAATACTGTACGTGTTGATCAAAGGTTTAAGTACACAGTGTGTATGCTATTCCACATTCACCTTAGGCAAATCCTTTATGCCTATAATACCATTGGATTTCTGTTGACAAAATAATCCATGATTTTGACTTGATTTCTCCCTTATGTCTGAATTTATGAGGTGTGGTTGCATTTTCAATCAGCCTTCCTTCTAACTAGCGATGCTGTACTTAGACATTAAAGAGGGGACTGTAGGGATAGAATAATGGTTTTGCTTCCAGTCACTTTTGATCTGTCATTGGCTTTCTACGAGCTGTATTAGTATACATAAAAGTGACTTTAGGCTCTATGGTGTTGGACTGGAGTCTGCTCTTTAATTGACTAGAAATAAAGGCATCAGTAAGATGCATTATCTTTAAAGCTTTAGGCTTGTCACTTCCTGAGATCTGACCTGACATTAATTAAGGCATTTCTGCTAGTAGAAATTTATTGGAAACCTTGCATCTAATCTTTTATCATTTTTATCAAAGCATAAAATGGCTTATAAAGAGACATTGTTCATAAAATGGATTTATATCACAATGGAACTTCATGCTTTCTAGGTGCCTGATGTATGCCAGGAGAGTCAAAATGTCATGATAACCTTCTAGGGCTAGACAAGTAGTGGAGAAATCTCAGTGAGTTATTGGGTTGGCTCAAGATAAAATCTTAGATTTGCAAATAAATCCTGGTCAGTGTTTGTTTTAATACTTCCATGCTACATAGTGTATATATAGCTAGCCTCATGTAATGAGTGTGAGAAAAATCAATGCTTTGGTTATGTCAGTTTGAAATCAAGGGAAAACTTACAGATGTGAGTTTTAAGTTATTTTGACCACACACGGTAATGTACCAAAAAATTATATCATGATCCAGTACATATCTATCTACACACATATATAAAACCAAAACAAAAGTTTCAGAGTCGCTACTACTCTTACTACATTTGAGGTGTTTCTGATGTTTTTAAATCCGTTCCATTTAAATTTTTAATGCTTCTCATTACCACTAATTTATTTCATGACTTATGAATGGTTCTTGACTCAGTTTGAAAACCACTTCCTTAGAAGAGCCAAATGCTCACACTGCTTATATTTACAAGACGTAATTGTTTAGGAGTTCTTGTGTACCATCACAGCTCAATTAGATTTATTTGCTGAGAACCAACCGTGTAAATCACCGTGCTAGGCTCTATAGGAAGTATAAAGAGTTATGCCTTCAACCATCTCAAGCCAGAAATTTTCTGAGTTGCTAGCATGAGCAAAATGACATATCTCTGCCCTCATGGAGCGTCTGATCTAGTGGATGAAAGAAACTCAGAACTCAATGAATTTTGGAAGATAACATAGTCTAGTGAATGACATAAGTAAGCAAGCAGCTTTGTTAGCACTTTTTGGGTAAAAAGTGTTCTCTTCTTACCTAGAAGGGTCAGGCTCATTTTTATAGATGAGAAAATGTAGACTTAGTCTGCCATTTATCACAAGTCACATTGATATTTTGAGTCTAAATCCAGGATTATTTGTAATATACATGCTGTCCCATGTGATCAAATGGGTTTTGTGCTGGAAGTAAAGTGATTTGGGAGTTCAGAAGTGATGATTAACTCATATTATAAACATTTTTCATCCCTTGGAAAGCTTGGAAAGACCTTAAGAGGTCCCTTTACTCATCATTTTTTCTTTCAGGATTAGCTAATCTAAATATTCTTGAAACGAGAGACAAAATACATCTTTTAAAGAATGATACCTTCTAGTGTTTCACAATATTTTCTGAATAAGCTCTTACGATTCCTCATTTGGAATTTTATTAATCTAAATTCCTCATTTCAAAAACCAGAAAACGAAGTGGAACATTTTCTCAAGATCATCAAGGCAAGAAACTAAAAATCTCCATCCATCTGGGAAAATCTGTACTTTGTTCTTCTCATCACAAGGCATTTCACGAGCACTGACCTAAGAACCCATGCCACCCGTACACTAAATGTCTACTGCCTCTGACTTTTCGGAGCAGAAGTTTCAAAACAAAAGATGTGAAAGGTCATCTTAACTTCAAAGCACCATTCAGTGGACCTCCATGCACATATTCATGCTCGTCTCTTAGATATTTGTGCCGTGGAGATTGGCTCGTTCTATAAATTTATGAGTGTAATAATTTCCTACTTGGGGAAACTGAAATCATTTAGATACAAAAGAGTGGTTGTAGGGAAAAATAGGCAGAGAGAAGATGTTTAAAATGCTGATCTTATGGTCTTAATAGACCATATGCATAGAGGACCAGTTCTCTTCTGTAACTGTGTTCAGAGATGCTCCCCAAATCTTGCCGACTATGTAAAATCCACTGTGAATATGCTCTTAGAGTCCCATTATGTCTCTCCTTCTTAACATTTAGCAGGGAGTTTTAACTGTCCACTTATTTTGTGATTGTTTAATCCATAAAGGTCTCTCTCTGTGCGGAGCCCTCATTAGACTACAGGCTCTATAAAGATGGATATTAGATTTCTACTGTATTATTACTATATCCCATAGTACTAAGCAATGTGATTAGTGTATAATAAGTGTTCAAGAAATATTTACTGGACATACGAGTGGACATTTTAAGGTAGTTTGGAATATTGTTTTAAATAAGGTACTTCAGTTTAGCCCAATCTTTATTTATTATTTATTAGCTACTGAAGAACAGCTGATAATCACTCACAATGTTCTTCTTTCTGTTTGTCTTACAGTCAACTTTGACCACTTTGAAATTTTACGAGCCATTGGGAAAGGCAGTTTTGGGAAGGTGAGAATCAAAATGATTAACTACCGACAGGGTTATGTAGTTCAGGGAACAGAGAGTTCCAGAATATTTAAACTATCGAGTTACTGGGACCACAAAGAATGATAATTCAGAGATGTTTTTATAATGGATTTTTATAAAATTGTCACCACAGTTTGAGGAAAGCATGTGACGAGCAGCTGTATAATGAACATATACTGTTCTTAGAATTATCTCAAAGTCAAATCTGTTTCCTCTCACTAGAGTTTAAGACTTTCTCTCTACTACAAAGGAGAGAGTAAGATTTCAGAATCATTTTCAAATTGTACCAGTACCTTCCGTAATACTTACCTTGTCAAATAAGAGTTAAATCTTTTTAAGTGAGAAAGAAGCCACCCGATTTCTGGTTTTCCCCCAGTTGTACCATGTTTTTATTTTCAAAAAACCTCCCATGAAAAATATACATATCCGGTCTAATTTTTTTGTAAAAACCTTCTAGATTCAAATGCTGATTATTTCTTTCTTGGTGGAGACATACTTTAAGAGAGAATAATATTTCATATTGAGCTTGCATTTTAAAATTATCTGCTGTCTAGTTTATCAAGCACTGCATGAACCACTAAAAGAATTTCAAAAATATGGACATTGCTTTTAGTGTTTTCTCAGTGCTGAAAGTTGTTTTTGGTTATATCAACTATGGTTGTAGACTGAAATTCTTTGTACAGTATCATTCAGCTTGACCGTTTAGCCATGCCCATTCATTTCAGTCACTCAAAGCAGAATAAGGACATCATTTGCTCTGCAAAGATTCCTGACAATGAGGCAGTTATTGTCTCTAAAACGCTGTCAAAAACAAACAAACAAAAAAAACAAAAAATAAACCTCCAAAGCAAAAACAGGCACACTTGGGAAATCAGATATTTAGAAATTGACTTGGTACAGGAGAAGAAAATGAAGTTTTTACTCTTAAATCAGAGCTAAATAGCATCTTTAGCATCAAAGAATTTGCAAGTGATAAAGCCCTAGGCCTTGCTAAAGAACGAGTTTTGTTCTGTCTCTCTCATCATTATGATCCGTCATCTCCATAAATCACTTTCTCACTCTGGTTTGGACAATTAGGTCTGCATTGTGCAGAAGAATGATACCAAGAAGATGTATGCGATGAAATACATGAACAAACAAAAATGTGTCGAGCGCAATGAAGTGAGAAACGTCTTCAAGGAACTCCAGATCATGCAAGGGCTGGAGCATCCTTTCTTGGTTAATTTGTGGTAAGTATTTTTACCGAACCTCTAAATGGAGACAGTCCCACCTTCACTCCCGATATTGTTACGTAAATGCACCTTGATTTCTAGGTGTACATTTGCAAAGTCCTCATTCAAGGACTTCTATTCGTTTTGGTTTCTATTCTCCTTGGTTTCTTCTATTCTCCTTGATAATAAAACAGAAGCGTTGTTTTATCGTCACCAATAAATACTGCTCGGTTCAGTTGTTACGGTCCCCTTTTTCCTTGAAGTCAATTTTTTTTGAGCATTGTAATTAACTAAGCTGAAGGAATGAGTTTGAATGTCTTCTCACTCAGATACTTTTACCCCATTAACTGTGAGGCAGAGACTAGTATCACTGGCCGACATAAGATTGATCTTTAGAATTTGTACAAAGAGCACTTTCTCCCTAAAATTATTGGCAATAAAACTGGTTGTCTTGCAGCAGCCAACAATCTGTGAGTTGGAAAAGGATAGGTGCTGCCTTTCTCACCAAATAGGTTTTAACAGAGGCAGAGCTAAGTTAGTGATCTGCTCTCAAAGCCATTATCACAATCCAAGGCTTAGAAAATGGCAAAAAAGCTTACATTATCTATTACTTCCTGCTCTTGAATGTGAAGGTCTTTCTGTGGTTCACTCATTCTGCTCTACGTTTTAATGCAGCCATTATGTTAAGAGCCCATTCTTAAAGCTAATTCAGTATGACTGTTATTTAAATGTGCATACCAAGCACTGCTTACTTATGAGCAAAGGCAAAAAAAATAAAAAATAAAAAGCCTTTATTCAGAGAATACTAATGGAAAAATAATTGAAATGTCACTGTGTATTTAGGGACATTCCTCTGGAGGAATCAGTGCATTAAACCTGCCTCCTCCATCTTTAATTAACACAGTTCACTTAATATACGATTTGCTCACACACTGTGCCACAGTTAAAAAGAAGATGGTTCTGTGACTTGGAAATAGGTCTGTTACAGTTTATGCACTATTCAGACATGGCAGAGTCTCATTTTGGCTCAGGCTCAGTGCATTAATCAGTATTTTCGAGTGGCCTGTTCACAATGCAGCCATGTAAAGAGTTGCTTCTCCATCCTTAGCAATCATCAAATTGCCATTTTTTGCCTCTCTCGCCTCCCTGAGAGTGACGAAGTGCTTCACAGCCTCTTTTTGTTCAAAGTCACATTTTCCTTCTTCAAAAGTTCGACCAACTAATTTTCTTTTTTAAGACCGGGAACCCTGCATAAGGACATACTTAGCATTTTACCCTTTCTTGCTTGTCTCTCATTGTTGAGTAGGCAAAGTTGATTTTATTCTAGTCCCATTTTTTTTCTACAACATAGGTATTATGAGACCTTAAGCTGGCCAAAGTTTACAGACTTCACTATTTGTAACATGGTGTCATTCCAGACCACATTCTGTCCTCCATGCATGCTGACTTGGTGAGAACATGTCACCAACATATTATCCTTATCTTCTCACACTGAATCTCACAGTAGAACATTGGGCACCATTAATGTTGATAGAAGAGAGAGAGGAGATGCCCCTTCCCCATGATTCTAGAAAACTGTGAGGGGGACATTCTGAAAAGTACAACAGAAAGTCCTTTTGTCTTTCAAACCCTGAGACAAAGATCTTCAGAATGCATATTAATTTCTTCTAATAAATGCTTTCTGCCTTAGTAACTATATAGCACAGTAAATATAAGTGACTCTTTCCACAACTATCACACTTCTGGAGGTAAATGTTAGTGACTCTTTCTACAACTATTATACTTCTGGAGATATAAATGCGAGCAATTGTTATCACTTTCAAGTCACACTATTCTAAGATAGGGTTAATGTGTGTAACTTGTGTTGTTTTTATGAATGAAATGAGACAAAGTGCTATGCTCAGTGCCCAGCATATAGTAAGCATATTACAGATAGAAGTTTTTTTCTTTCTTGCTACATTAAGGGGTAGCATTCTGAACATGCCCATCACTGATGGGCCAGTGTGAACATCCAAAAGACAAATGTGAATGGTGCTTGGCCCCAAAGCATCATGGGAAGCTGTGTGTGTTGTGGGGGAGGGGGCCAGATCTTCAACTCATTCTCATGAAGAGCTTTATGTTTGTTTTGTTTTCTGCCCTCATTGTGCAAATCAAAGAAGAAAATCAAAGATTCCTCACTATATTATGTACGATTTAATCAAGATTTCATGTCTTGGGTTTAACTAGACTTATCTTTACATCCCCAAAACTTCAGAAGCCAAATCTCTTAAGAAGCACTGTATAAACAAAAAAGCAGCAATATTTTTGAACTCCTCTGTTATTGCTTTCAATAATCTCATGGATGCTCAAAATGCTTCTAACCTCAGTGGGTGTGTTCAGAGAATTCTGGTTTTCAGGCAGAGGGAAAACATAAATTGTTTCTCTTCTAAGCAGGTTTTAAAAAAGATAGCGTATATGTATATAGGTATAAATACATACACGTATATTTGAAACCATTCCATGTATTGCAGTCAACTTGAAAAACATTATCACATAGAAAAATGCAAATTCTCCAATAATCCTATCACCTTGAAACGATCACTCCTAAGATGTTGGTGTATATTTTCCAGTAAAATGTCTGCATTTGGTTTTCTATTTTTGATAATGTATTAGCCTCATTCACTTCTTCATTCATGTATACATTTACCGAGCATCACAGATAAGTTAGAATTAGAATTGCCAGATAAAATACAGGATGCAGTTAGATTTGAATTTCAGACAAATAATAATTTTAGTATACATTCCAGGTATCACATGGGACATACTTTAACTGAAAATCATTTATTATTCAAATTTCTAATTTAAGTGGGCATCTTGTATTTTTAGTTACTAAATCTGGCAACCTAATTGTAACAGAGACCCACGCCGTGGGGATGCAGTGGTAAGCAGGAGTGGACAGAGTCCCTGATCTACCTGGCATTTTCATGAACCATGAGGGGCTGACATTAGTCAAATGGCACATGAATGTAACAACTGTGAGTACATGAAGGGACTAAGTATAAAGAGGGATGTGTGTGTGTGTGTGTGTGTGTGTGTGTGTGTTTTGAGGGGTTTCACGGAAGGAAGGTCACTAGTCTGGGGGGCAGCAGTGTTAAGGGTGAAAGAACGTTCTGATTAAGATGCAACCTTCCCAGCCTCCATGGACCTGGTCCCACTCGGAACACAGTCATCAGATATAGGCCAGGTTACAAAGTGAAGGCTGCCTGACAGGGCTGGCATCCAGGAAAAGCAAATAAAATCTTCCTGCGAATCCCTCCTGAGGGCTAACAAAGCTCTGGCAACCTACAGACAAATGGACCCAGTTATGCCCAGCATAGCCCGTTTCCCTGGTGGCTTTTGTTAATTGAGATTAAGCCTGAAGCTGCACACAGCTCCTCAGGAAAACCAGGAAACCCAGTTCTCTTCTTACCCGTGCCTGTCATTCCTGTGAGCAGAAAGGGTCCACGTGTGGTTTGAGGAAATTAGGAGACAAGATGGTCTGTTTTAAGTGGAAAGGACCACTTGTACTGGGAATATGAAAAAGGAGCCCTGTCAGATAGCTGAACATAGCTGAATAAATGGGTTCCCTGGAAGCGACCCCCATCATTTGTGACTGAGGAGTGCCAGTGTGTTACTTCAGGGAATCATAGGCTGTGAGAACTCAGGATAGCCTCAGAGGCACAGCCTCAATAATGATAGCTTCCCTGCCAATGCTGTTCTATTCCTTTGGGTTTTATATATATTGTCTCGTGTATTTATCCTAACAACTTAGGTTGATAAGGATTATTATTTCCATTTACACTTGAAGAAATGGAAGCTCAGAGAGGTTGAGTAATTTTCCCAGAGTCACATAGCCAGGAATTGGCAAAGCCAGGACTCACACCTCAAAATCCTGACGTCAAAGCCCCTGCTCTTCCTGCCACACAATACCATCCCCTATGGACATCTTGTGAGACTCCCTTACAAAATATGGAAGGAAACAATTAATTTTGTTTATCGTCTTTCGCACCACACAAGATTACAAACTCCATGAGGCAAGTAGTTTGTGTTTTGTCTACTGCCTCATTCCCCAGCTCCTACAGTCGTATCTAACACGTAGTAAGTGCTCAAAAATATCTGTTGAATGGTTGGTTGGTTGACTGAACAGATAAAGTGAATTAGAAGTGGGACCGGGCTTCTGGCTCCTGGGGTTTTTTTTTGTTTTGTTTTGTTTTTTTGCTCTTTTTCTCATTATGCCACTGTCACACTCATAAACATCCCTTCATATAATCTTGCCCACTCCAGGTTCACTGCAGACCCTGAGGTCAGAGGGACACGAGTTTAAATCCCTGCTCCACGTGTGAACTGAGCAAGTTACATTATATCTTTTGTTTGATTTCCTCATTCATAATTGGGAATAACAGCAATACCCATGGCAGAAAGTGCTGTTATGAATAAGAATTTGTATATAAAGCAGCTCACACACAGCAGGTGCTTAATAAATGATTTTAAACAAAAAATTCAGTGAGGCCCCTTCTAGAAATGGAATATTCCCTTGGCCCCATAGCTGGAGAAGATTTTTAAATGAACAAATTCACCTGTGCTTGAGCTGGCCTGGGCATTAGAAAATCTTTCATTTTGTTCTCAATTATTAAAAATTTAAATAATTATTTTGCATATAAAATACATATTTTTTTATTACAGAAATACAGAAAGTTCTCATGAAAATAGTAAATACACATATTTAATCACTCAGAAATAGCTGTATTACTTTCCTATGGCTGCTGTAACAAATTACCACAAACTTAGCTGCTTAAAACAGCACAAATTAGAGCATTTGAGATTAAAGCTATTTTTGTAATAAGATCAAGATTTTATTTTCCTTTTGCCTTGCAGTTATTTGCACTGAAAGTTCACAAAGAGATAAAACTAATCAGAACAGTGATTAACTGTGGGATGTAGAGATTAACTAGATTGTAGCATTGTGACGAACTTTGGGAGTAGCTGAAATACTCTGTTATCTTTACTATGGTGTTAATTATGAGGACATATATTTGGAAAAATTCATTAATATCTTTATTTTACTATAAATGAATTTTACTTCATTAAAAGAATATGAAAAAACGAAAACCCCATGAATTCACTATCTTACAATTCTGGAAGTCAGAAGTGTAAAACTACACTCCCTGGGCTAAAATCAAGCTGTCAGCAGGGCTGTATTCCTTCTGAAGGTTCTAAAGGAGAAGCTATTTCCTTATTTTTTGCAGTTTCTCGAGGCTGCCTGTATTCTTTAGTTCATGGTGCCTTCCTCCATGTTCAAAGCCAGCAGCAAAGCATTTTCAAATCTCCTTCTGCCTCTGACTTCCTGCCTCCTTCCATTTTTTAAGGACTCTTGCTGTTATATTAGCTCTATCTAGTGACAACAATTATCTCATGACCAAACTCTAGCCAGGCTCCTCCGAGACTTCTTCTCCACTAGGATTCAATCTCGGTCCATAAAGACTTGAACAAAACATAGTTTCTAAAAGCTCAAGGCGGCATTCCTAGGATGACTTTAGCTGCCCAAAGAATTTGCTGATCGTCCTAACCAACAGCTGAAGGTAAGGCCAGGCATGGTGGGAGGGGAGGAGCCTAACTTTCACACCTGCTAGTTAACAAACCAGAAGATTTCACATGGACCAGCTCTCCCTTCCTGATTTTTGTAATTTTTCACTTCTATGACTCTAATGAGTCCCTGTTCAGCCCCCTCCCTGTGCCCTCATTCTCCCTTTAAAACATCCAGTCACTTTAGTACAAGTCAAAATTGAGTTCAGTTCACACTGGACTCTTTTCCTTAATTACAATAGTATATTACTGATTAAAAACTTCCTTAACTCATGTCTTTGTTATCTTAGCTTTGTTATCTTAGGACAAGACGTGATTAAATTAAGGATCTTGTGAAACAGAGGAAATCCTAAATTATCTAGTGTTGCCATAGAAGAAGTTATCCTTGGGTATGGCCCTGATGAGCTTGAATGGGTGGAGAAGGGACAGCAGTCCCTGAAGAAGATTGTGGCAGAGAATGGCATTACTGTGTGCCTGTACATAGTAAGTGTTCCATTACATAGTTGTTGAGTGACTGATCAATGGACCAATGATAGGAAACTGAGTCTTTATATTGCACACATTCACTCATTCACTTACTCATCAATATTACTAGATATACATACATGTATATTTATCTACACCTATATCTATCCTTTATTGCAAACAACACAAGCTTTAGAAAATGTAAGCTAAAAAGAAGTTCATTGGAAAGACATGAGACAGCTTACAGCCTCAGAAGTAAAGCTGAAGAAGCAGGTCTCAGGAAAGTGAGGGACAAAGGCAGTTCTGGGAATCTAAGTAGCAGAAACTATGGACAGGCTCTTGAGGACATCTCAGCTGGGAGAAATCAGCTCCAATCAATTTTCTAACCTTGTGTCACCCACTCAAGTTTCAAAGTCTTGAGACGGAATCTAGTTGGCCTTGATCAGAAAATGTGCCTGCCCCTCAGCTAGAAGAAAGAGTAAAATAATTATTTTACTTATATATTTATATATAAATAATATATATAATTATAATAATTATATATATTTTATATATATATATATATATTTTTTTTTTTTTAGGTGAGGCAACCTTTGGTTGACCTCACAGATTGCAAGGACCTTGTCAGCTTACAATCCTTTATTTTTTAAGCCTATAGCACTTGGTCTTCCGAGGTGGTCTCCCATCCAAGTACTAACCAGGCCCAACCCTGCTTAGCTTCTGCAATCAGACGGGATCGGGCTTATTCAGGATGGCATGGCCATAGACAAGAGTAAAATAATTACTCCTAGATAATTGGTGAATGATTGTGTCATTCACTAAGGGGGCAAATCCGAGGAGCAGATTCATTGTGAAAAATCAAGAACTCTGTTAGCTTTGTTGATTTTGAGCTGCATCTTAATTTAAATAGAGTGCTGAACAAGAGGTGAGTCTGGAACTCAGAAAAGTCCAAGGAGAAGTTCAACAAAACACAAGTATGGGAATCCCTGGTTTGTATCTGCTGTCAACCAAGGACTTGTAGGGAGCACCTCTGGAGAGAGATTAGATAGAAGAAAGGGGCCAGGGACTAAAGACCTAGAGCATAGGAGAAGTTCAACAAAACACAAGTATGGGAATCCCTGGTTTGTATCTGCTGTCAACCAAGGACTTGTAGGGAGCACCTCTGGAGAGAGATTAGATAGAAGAAAGGGGCCAGGGACTAAAGACCTAGAGGAAGACTCAGGAAACTAGACAAAGGAGCATCCAGGAAGCTGGCCAACGAGCTAGGGGTAAATCAGAAGAGCGGAGCATCCTGGGATGTAGAATGGTTTTGGAAGGAAGAAGTGCAAGCTATTTCATGTGCTGCTGAGAGGTCAAGGAGAAGGAGACAAAGAACTGACCACTGACTTGGGAAGATAGATATTGTGACCTTGATAAGAGCTAATCCCAAAGGTAGGACAAAAGACCAAAGGAAGTGACTTAATGAGAAAATAGGAATTGAGTAATTTTATTTGGGGGTGAAGAATGCAAAGTGGTATTGTATTTTGAGGTTGATCCACGTTGTCACAAGCAGCAGTAGTGTATTGTCATTTCTTCACCATATTCTATTGTATGACTATCCCTTGATTTACTTAAACATTTTACTCTTGATGGATATATAGGTTACTTGTTTGAGACTTTTATAAATAGTGCTATTTATATTTTTGTTTGTATCTTGTGGTAAACAAAAATATACACATTGGGAGTATAAACCTAGGAATTAAATGACTGGGTTCAAGGGTTTGTATAGGGTTAGCTAGTGAATTGTTTTCCAGAGAAATTGTACCAATTTATACTCACATGAACAATATACGAGAATTCAGATTGCTCAGCATTTGGTACTGTCAGTTTCTTTCCGTATAGGTGTTCCAGTAAATATGTAATGGTTTCTCATTGTGGTTTTAGTTTGTATTTCCCAGTGACTTAAGAGTTTGGGCACATTTTCATGTGCTTATCAGACATTTGGAGTTCTCTTTTGAGAAGTGCCTGCTTGTTTTGTTCATCTTCCTATGTCGTCTATGATTAAAGGCAGTTTTACGTCTTCCAATATGGCTGTTTATTGATCGACTGATTGCTAATTACACTGGCTAGAACCTCCAATACTATATTGAATGGAAGTAAGAGTGGATGTTCTTGCCTCGTTTCTGATCTCAGAGGGAAAGCATTCAATCTTTCCCCATTAACTGTGATGTTTACTGTAGGTTTTATTGTGGATTGCCTTTATCAGATTGAGAAGCTCCCTTCTATTCCAAGTTTAAGAGTTTTTATCATGAATGAATGCTGTATTTTGTTAAATGACTTTCCTGTTCTATTGAGATGATCCTTTATTAATATGCTGTATTATATTGATTGATTTCAGATGTTAATCCTTTTGGTCATGGTCTATAATTTTTTTAATGTGTTGATGGATTTGGTTTCTAACATTTTGAGGATTAAACCTAAAATCTTATGATCAATAAAAATGGGGATAATTTTACTACTTACTTCATAGGTTTGTAGCAACAATTAAATGCAATAATACCCATAAGGTACTTAGCAGTGTCATATGTGTAGTAAGAGTTCAACTAATGGGAATCATGTTGATTATATCATTGACAATAAATATCTTTATATAATTACCTCATGTAAGATAATAAGAAACAACTGAATAAAACAAATTTATCTGCTTAAACCAGAGCTATGATACATTCATGGGTAGAGAAAGAAAGGTAATTATAACAATAGCTAACACTTGGCCATTATTTATTATCTTCTAAGCATTGTTTTAGACTCTTTATATGTATTAACTCAATCTTCCCATCGGCCTTGTGAGGTATATACCATTATAGATGGGGAGGCTGAGGGCTTATATAACTTGTTCCAATTATAAAGATGTTGAAGGGCAGAGCTAAGATCTGAACAGAAGCAGTCTGGCTTCAGAGCCGAGTTTTTTACGATTATGCTATATGCGATGCTTTGTGCTGATTACAAGCATTTTACCTAATTTACTCTTTGCCACATAGTGCATCAAAATATTCCCAATATATAGATATCCTGAGTTTGTTTCTTTTAAGAGTCTCGCTCTAAATTCACATGTGATACTGTGATATTTAAACCCTGTCTGAGGCCTATGCATTTTCCACTTGTATTTTCCTTAAGTGTGTTTTTTAACTGATTCTCTCTTAGATAAATCAATTGGTGTCTTTTTCTCCAAAACCTAAGAGCTGTTAGAAGCAATGACTAATATCGGTCATGCGTTTCCCTTGCTTTGCTAGGTGGAGATAGAAGAACTGACTCTTGCTTAGGTAGTGTCCAAATGAACATCTGGCACAATAGTCTTGCAACAGGCAGCAGGCTCTCCAGTGTCATGGGTTTGTTGACTGCATCCCATAGGAAGAAAGATATTTTTCATCACAACCCAGTAGATATACTCACAGAGACACACATTATATTCCAAAAACAAGTTTCATAAACGATGTTTAGCCTTACAGCATTTATTCCATGTTATTCAATCTATTTTATTACTTGGAAAAACGGGTGCTTGTCTGACCTAGCCAAACCAATTTTACAATCCATTAAGGGGTTATGAGCCACAATATGAAAAATGCTGCATTAGAGAATATTCTAGATTTCTTCTGATGCTCAGATTCAGATTTATCTCAAGATGGCCACCATGAAACGGCTTCAAGCATATGAGTGACTTCTTTGATCTTATTTGGTAATCATGCTAATGTCTAAAAATTATAACAGACTGACCCAAACTTGTGTTTTACCCTTGCTTTTCTCTTTTTGTTTTTCAACTTATTAATTTACTTTTTTTTTTTCCTATAACTATTTGTAGAGTATACATTTCAGATAGTGTACAGGAACTGAGCAGTCAAGGATGAGTAAAAGTAGGCATGCATTCTGATAGCATAGGAGGAACGAAAGCAGTTAATCCAAAAGCACACAGGAAAATATTTTCAAATTATGATAAATTCTGTGAACAAGAATACGGCATTGTATAGAATGAGGAGGCATGATTTAATATGGAGTGTGAGCAACAGCGCTGTGAGGAGTGACATTTGGACTGAGACTGAAAGAGGAATAGAAAATAACCAGGCAGTTGACAGCTTTGTGAGTGCAGGCACAGGTCACACCACATCAACGGCTTCCAAGGCTAGAGGGAGGCAAGTGTGAAGCCCATGTCTGATCGTACTAGCTGAGGAATGAAAAGATGTTAAACAATAGTCTGGAAAAGTAAACTGGACTGGACAATACAGGGTCCCATAGACCATGGAAAGAGATGAAAGGATTTTATAAGGCTGAATAACATAAGGCTCACATTTTAAACGTATCACTGGTGTGTAGAATGAACTGAAGATGTCCAAGATTGCACAATGGAGCTATGAATAGCCTGTTGCGGTGGTCTGGGTCGAACATGATGGAGTGGTGGTCTTTTGTTACTTATTTCCTCTCTTACCAAGCATATTTTGCAATGCATTTCATATGCACTGCAACCAGACCTGTTAATTTTTGAGCTGTCAACTAAGAAATAAATAAGCCACGATATAGGATACCAAAAAAAAAAAAAAAAAAAAGTTATGGAACCGCAACGGTAAGTCTATGTGATAAATGACCGAGGTACAAAAAAGTTCTTAATCTTTCATTTAAAAATATCAGATTATGATATGAACTTGAATATTCTAGTTATCACCAAAGTGCATTACACCCACATATTTTATTGTGGATAGTTCTGCAAAATAAATTGCTTTTCTTCTCTCCCTCTGAGAGTTTCAGATCTGAGATAGAGGGTTTCAGATCTGATATGCTGGAGGTGAAACATGATTTTTAACAGCCAAACCTGGCTCCATGGTTAAATAAGTTTATATTCATACTAGGCAAGGGAAACATGTTGCCTCTTGCCTTGGCTGCTTCTTCCTTTGATTAATAATCCCTTGTGTAGTCGAACATTGTTGTTATTTTGCCTCGATGGGCACTTTTTGGTCTGTTCTTTGAATAAAAATAGCTTAACCCAAGCTTCAATAAAATAAGTTGTTCCTTCAGGGTGAGTTTAATAAAACCCTTGTTTTCCCCTTAAAATGAAGTAATGGGAGAGAGTCCTCTGGTCTGTCCCCAGATTTCTACCCTCCACCTGCCTCTTGTGTGGAGCTAAACACAGTCACAGCTGCTCTGTATCCTAACCTGGTCAGCGTAGGTTATTTCCATTGACGTTTAGATATGTTTACAGTTAACACTCCCTTCTCCCTTCTTTTGGCACCCGGTACTCATCCACCTCCACCTCTCTGCCTCATTCTCTGGCCATCTCAGAAGACCTTGCTCACGTCCCATGAGTAATCACTGTTTCTGCTATATGAGCAGAGAGGATACTGGGGTGCGACAGGTCCCAGGCATGATTA
>NW_011888915.1:4718949-4745256 GCF_000151845.1 Pteropus vampyrus
TTTCAACTTATTAATTTACTTTTTTTTTTTCCTATAACTATTTGTAGAGTATACATTTCAGATAGTGTACAGGAACTGAGCAGTCAAGGATGAGTAAAAGTAGGCATGCATTCTGATAGCATAGGAGGAACGAAAGCAGTTAATCCAAAAGCACACAGGAAAATATTTTCAAATTATGATAAATTCTGTGAACAAGAATATGGCATTGTATAGAATGAGGAGGCATGATTTAATATGGAGTGTGAGCAACAGCGCTGTGAGGAGTGACATTTGGACTGAGACTGAAAGAGGAATAGAAAATAACCAGGCAGTTGACAGCTTTGTGAGTGCAGGCACAGGTCACACCACATCAACGGCTTCCAAGGCTAGAGGGAGGCAAGTGTGAAGCCCATGTCTGATCGTACTAGCTGAGGAATGAAAAGATGTTAAACAATAGTCTGGAAAAGTAAACTGGACTGGACAATACAGGGTCCCATAGACCATGGAAAGAGATGAAAGGATTTTATAAGGCTGAATAACATAAGGCTCACATTTTAAACGTATCACTGGTGTGTAGAATGAACTGAAGATGTCCAAGATTGCACAATGGAGCTATGAATAGCCTGTTGCGGTGGTCTGGGTCGAACATGATGGAGTGGTGGTCTTTTGTTACTTATTTCCTCTCTTACCAAGCATATTTTGCAATGCATTTCATATGCACTGCAACCAGACCTGTTAATTTTTGAGCTGTCAACTAAGAAATAAATAAGCCACGATATAGGATACCAAAAAAAAAAAAAAAAAAAAGTTATGGAACCGCAACGGTAAGTCTATGTGATAAATGACCGAGGTACAAAAAAGTTCTTAATCTTTCATTTAAAAATATCAGATTATGATATGAACTTGAATATTCTAGTTATCACCAAAGTGCATTACACCCACATATTTTATTGTGGATAGTTCTGCAAAATAAATTGCTTTTCTTCTCTCCCTCTGAGAGTTTCAGATCTGAGATAGAGGGTTTCAGATCTGATATGCTGGAGGTGAAACATGATTTTTAACAGCCAAACCTGGCTCCATGGTTAAATAAGTTTATATTCATACTAGGCAAGGGAAACATGTTGCCTCTTGCCTTGGCTGCTTCTTCCTTTGATTAATAATCCCTTGTGTAGTCGAACATTGTTGTTATTTTGCCTCGATGGGCACTTTTTGGTCTGTTCTTTGAATAAAAATAGCTTAACCCAAGCTTCAATAAAATAAGTTGTTCCTTCAGGGTGAGTTTAATAAAACCCTTGTTTTCCCCTTAAAATGAAGTAATGGGAGAGAGTCCTCTGGTCTGTCCCCAGATTTCTGCCCTCCACCTGCCTCTTGTGTGGAGCTAAACACAGTCACAGCTGCTCTGTATCCTAACCTGGTCAGCGTAGGTTATTTCCATTGACGTTTAGATATGTTTACAGTTAACACTCCCTTCTCCCTTCTTTTGGCACCCGGTACTCATCCACCTCCACCTCTCTGCCTCATTCTCTGGCCATCTCAGAAGACCTTGCTCACGTCCCATGAGTAATCACTGTTTCTGCTATATGAGCAGAGAGGATACTGGGGTGCGACAGGTCCCAGGCATGATTACATATTAATTAGCACCTTGCGGCTTTCCGAAAGACCTGTAAAACTCAACGAATATAATTGGCAGTCGTGCAGTTGGAAGGATTGTAACCCAAATAGCCCAAGTCCAGGCACCTTTCCTGATGCCCATTAAACCCATGGCAGAATCAACCATCATTGCATCAACACCAAGAAAATTATTTCCTAAAAGGCAACATCAAAGATGCATTTCTCAAATTTTTTACAAAGCACTTCCTGTGTTTCTAAGTTCTCCCCCAAGAGCTTAATTGCTGACATTGTCTGTATGACTCAGTCGTCAGTGGTACACGCAATTTTACTTATTGAACAAGTAAACATCAGGGACAGTTAGCCTTCATTAGAATGTTACCGGCTCAGATTAATGCTTCATGATTTTTTTTCCTTTTGTTTGCAAGTCCCCTCCTTCTCCTTTAGCACAATGATCATTATAAAGAAGAAAATGTACTAAGTACAATTCTCCCATCATTGATATTCTACATTTGTTTTCTAAGCATGGGAATGTGTCACTAGGAATTGGTTTACATCCCTGGACACTACTTGCAGGCATTTAATTCCTGGATTCAAACAAAACTTTAAAATGTGATCTCAATAACATGATGTCAAAAGAAACATGTCAAAACAGTGCTGATACAGAGAGCTCTATTGTGACTAGAAATCATGTCTCTGCTTTGAGGGAAACAAAACAAATCTAGGTAGGAATGAATTTTTACAGAAGGCTCTTTGCAAACGGCAGAGGCCAGATCTGCTCTCCAGTGGCTCATTTCCTCTTCTGATCTCTCCACCTCATGCTCCTTCAAGTGTGAAGCCCATGTCTGATCGTACATTCTACTTAAAACCCTTCAATGTCTCCCTGACACCTACAGACTCTGAATGAGCACCTGTCATGGGATCTTCCCACTACCTCCTCTCCAGGCTCAAGCTTCTCCATTATACCTGTCATTCCAGCAAACTCCCAAACTATTTTCTTTCCCCACTCAGCACTCTGTTGTTTAATATGTGCTACTTTTCTTTCTCAGATCTTTCTTTGGGACCTGGAGAACCATTCAGCTCAACCATTTATGGAGTGTTTGACCTTGTGCAAGTTAAACTTCCCTGGGCCTTCACTTCATCATTTGTAAAATGGGAGCACAAGAGCCACATCTGGGGCTGCAGAGGGCACGCTGCAGAGTGCTTCAGAGCTGGCCCCGGGGAAGTCACTCAGTGGGAACATTAGCGTTATTAGCTTTATGTTTTAGTTATTGTTATTGTCGTCATCCTTTCAAATGGAGCTCAGGTTTTACCTCTGCTGAGCAGTCTTCCTGGAACTCTCCGTGCCGAAGACAGACAATTACTTCCTTGTACTCTGTACTATCTTCTTTATTGCCCTTTTTATGTCTTTCTTATCACTAATGTGGGACATGGTTTGTCATCACATTGCTGGGCAATGAAAAAATGGGCATGAGGATGGTTTGAGGAGGCCTTGTAATTCATATTTTATGGACCTCCTACAACAGGATGGTTAGGATATGATCGTTAATGGTATGTGGATTAATGGGGTTTTCTTGATTTCCTAGGCTTTATAGCTTTGTAAGCTAACAGTTAATGGGTGTTTAACTATATGCCAGGCATGACTTAGATATTATACTTAATTCTTTGGTAGGATCTAATGTGATAGATACTCTTATTATTTTCATTTTATATACGTGGAACCTGAGGGCCAAAGTCAGACCTCTTAGCTCAACAACACTTCGGTCTGATCTGCAAGGTATCATTGGCCTTTGGGACTCTAGTGTGTAAATGTGCTGTATGCATTTTCATTTCCGATTCTGTCACAGGTACTCCTTCCAAGACGAGGAAGACATGTTCATGGTAGTGGACCTCCTGCTGGGCGGGGACCTGCGTTATCACCTGCAGCAGAACGTCCGCTTCCAGGAAGGCACTGTGAAGCTCTTCATCTGTGAGCTGGCCATGGCCCTGGACTACCTGCAGAGCCAGTGCATCATCCACAGGTCAGTCAAGTCCAAGGGCACAGCCTCAGGCTCCGTGCCCAAGAAGGAATCCACAATCCACCGCATTCCACAGGTCCTCGTTGAACATGGCATTTAATCCTTACCTAATTCTTACAACAGTCCCCTGAGGTAGGGTTGTTGTCCTTATTTTGCACTTAAAAAAGAAACTAAGCACATCCTACCAAAGGTTACAGTTAGTAAACAACAAGATCAGAATCAATGAATATTGGTGATATTTTATTGCTAAGCCTAGACAAAGAGGAGAAAAGGTGACAAACAGAAGCTTAATAAATATTAAATGTGGGAATTAATTGAAATAGAAATTAAGAAAGTTCATTAGGGAAAGAAATAGAAGTGGGAAGGATGAAAATTGAGAAAATTTGAGTCCTAACATCTGCCTGTCATCCTCCCATACTGAGTCCCCACTGTGTGAGCTGCAACAGAAGTCAGCAAAAGCAACGTGTCTCCTCACTTGGGGCATTTATTTTAAATAAAGACAAACTCAGTTGAGCCTTGAACAGTGTCGGGGTTAGGGGTGCTGATCTCCCTCACTCGAAAATCACACATAACTTTTGACTCCCCATATGTTGACTCAACATAACTGTGGTCATCCCTCAGTGTCCACGGGGGTGCTGTAGATGCTCAAGTCCTTATATAAAATGGCACAGAATAACTCATGCAGTCCAGCCTCCACATCTGAGGATTCCCAACTGAGGAGCAAAAATAACGTTTATGACCCATGGTTGGTTGAATTGGTAAATGCCAAATCCAAGGATAAGGAAAGCCTACTGTGTATTTACTGAGGAAAATCCACATATAAGTGGACCTGCATGGTTCAAACCTGTGTTGTTTAAGGGTCAACTGCAACATAAGTAGCTATGTACCCAAATAGACAATAGAGAGAGAGTGATAATACTTTATATTTGTAAAGAATTAGGTAGTTTTAATGATGATTTCCAATAGAGTATCTCACTTGATCTCAGTAATAATTTGTGATAAGTGATAGAGCAGATACAGTTAGACTAGTATTAAATATGAGAAAACCATAATTAGGAGACATTAAATTAAAATCATCTAGGTTATTTATAAGAATTTTGAACCTAATCACTATCATAGCAGCTACTGTTTACTAATGACTTACCACACAGCAGGCACTGCTGAATACTTCCATATTTTATCTTAATAAATTCTAAAAACTCAAGAAGGACTCCCTCATTTCATTATAGCATCCCCACTATACAGATGAGGAAATTGTGGCTAAAAGATTTACCAAAGACGGTTGATAAATGGCATTGCCAGATTTAAACCTAGTCATCTCTAATCCTAGAGTAAGAGCTCTGTCTACTATCCAAACTTGCATTTATTACACATATGAAATACATGTATTAATTATATACATCATTAAATGAAAAACCAGCACATGTGACTTTGCTATCGTCATCTCTAATCTTTAAAGAATTTGCTGAGTTTTTAAAGTACAATTATGTCTTTTAGTAAAAATTTGGCTAGATAAATATTTACTTGTGACTAATTGACACTTATGTTTATCTGGATTAGTGCAGAGCCTATGGATAAAGATGTAGCATCATAAGTTAGAGATTCTTCATCCAGGCACCATGGACTTTTTTTTTTTTTTTTTTTTTTAGCGTCGGTCCTGTACACTGACATAGTTAGTTATGACTTAATTTCTTATCTTTGGAATCGCCTATTTGTATTGGAAATGTGCTCTTCAGGCAACAGATGAATGAAAGCAGACCAGTGAATCATTCATGATGTAGATTCTCAGAAGCAAATTTACATGCCTGGTGTTCTGTCAATAACTAGGAATCCAGTTCACAAGCAATCTTTCCCTCATACTAGCTCCTATATTCGTTTCTGGTCTCCCGCAGTTCTGAGGAGAACTGTTCATATGTGTAGCCTGTGGAGTCCCTCTCAGAGATGAATTGACACGTCACAGTCTGTTTTGGTTGTTGACGTTGTAGATCTCAGAAATGATGGCAGGCATGATGGGAAGCCAGCGTGGTAAGAGCCAGCCTGCTTCCCCTTTCCCAGTTTGAAACTGGTTCTGTGCCTTCTTTCTCTGGGCTTCATTTCCCCTGTCATCACAATAAGATGCTCTGAGCATTTTTAGAACTGTGTTCCAAAAGGAATTCAGAAGGAAAAAGACCAAACCAAACCAAAACCTGATGTACTTAGTACCCGCAAGGAGCTTATGAACACCAAATGTCATTGTTCTGTTCTTCTCTCCCTCGTTGTTTATTACCCCCCTTATCATTTTGCCACTTTAATAAGAAACCAAGAATTAACTTTCTGTTCTTTATCCTTTACATACCCACAATCATATTACTTCATGCCTGTCTTCAAAAGGGCCTCTTTGTACTGAAGTGTCTCCTTACCATGGCAAATGAAGTGAAAGCTAACTCAATGACATTTTGAATATTGTATTAAAATGAGATGACATCTCTTGGGATCAAAAAACAATTCAGCTGTAATTCTCTTGCCTACAAGGACCACCCCGCCTCCCCATGTGCTGTATTTTCTAGGCAGCTGTAGCATCTTGTACCTCTCCTGAGGAGTTGTGACATTCTGGGTGTTTAATTAATTAATGTCTGTCTGCTCCACTAAATTGTAAACTCCTTGAGTTAGGGCCATGTGTGTGTTGTTTTTTACTGTATAATCAGTGTGCAGCAAAAAATATGAAGGAATGAACACTGCCTGAACCACATGAACGACTGGTTGACTAGAAACCCAGGCTTACGAATAACAAAGACAAAATTGAAATATAGGGCATTCAAGCCAAAATTTTAGACCTACCTTGGTCTTCCCATTGGCTAATCTTATAAATCCTGAGAATGAAAGGAGTTGCTATTGGTAATTATGCTGGGATAATAGGCCAAACTCAAAAATGTTCTGGAAAAATCAAGACATACATCAACATCACTAAGGCTTTCCAAGACAGCAGTGACCAGATGTCTTAACTGTGAGAGAGCTCTTACAACCAGGACTTTTCGCCCTCAGAGTAGCAGGTATCAATCTGAAGTGGTATCTGTTTGAAATGGTGTCAAATGGCTTAAAAACATGTACATGGTGAAAATAAGCAGTTTCTCTTTGTCTACAGCATTTAAAGGTTAACAAAGGTGGCGTTCTGAGGGTGGGGCTTGTGGGGCAGAGTTAAGAGCATAAAGAGCAATTTAGAAGAAGAGATGGAGGCTTCTAATTCTAAAATCTCTTTCTTCAAAAGAATCAGCAAATTCATACTGGATTCGACTGAATCTAAGACAACAAAACATCTCTCAGCTACTTAGAAGACTGGGTTGTAAGATACATTGGGAGTGCCAAGACATTAAAATGTGAGTGAAGAATAAGAATTGATGAAATACAATAGATCCCCCCAGACAAAGAAAGACCATTTGCATAAAACTGCAGCTATAAAACATGACCTCTAAATTCAAATCATAAAAATAAACAAAAAAAGTAAATTCAGATTGGAACCATTTTGCCTTTGGACATGGTAGGAGATTCAAAATTGTCCAAAGCAGTCAGCAAATGTGTGTGGAGCAGGAGGCCGCCATTTACTGAGGGTTTCCTGGGCACTAGGCGCTCTGCTAAGCAATTGTGAATTATTTCATTCAATCTGCCCAAAACTCCGGGAGGTTGATGGTGTTATTGTCCCCATTTTACAGTTGATGAAACTCTGGTTCAGAAAGTAACTTAGCTAACAAGTAGGTCAGACATCACCCAAAGGAAGCGCAGAACTCTTAGCCACCCTACGGATATTGATGGAGCACAGTGGTAAGCCCGGAGGAGGACATGGTTTGTAAGCCATGACCACCTGCCTTCAGGTTCCCACAGTCTCTCTGCACAGGCATCTTCGCCTGTGATACATGTGGAACCAACAGATGACGGGACAGCCTAAAACTAGAAGCTAAATTATGTAAGATCAAAGTCATTCAGAGAAGATGATGATTTTGGGTAACAAAACAAAGTTTCTTGAGAGCTCAGAGGGCTTAAAAAAGATCTTACTATCCAGAGCAGGAAGGAGAGTCTCGTCCTTGTAAGGGGAGCTAAATGAAAGTTCTCATTTGTCCCTCGGTGGTAACACTGAATGAGCTGTTTTAATTTTTTTGTTTGCATTGACTTTTCTGCCAGCCATGTCTAGCCTAGTTATTCTTTTAAACACCATAGGTCCTGTTTCTGCTATAAACTCCAAGTGAGACATAATGGGGTTTTGTTTAATTTTGTTTGGAGAATTTTGTTTTAAATCCACAGACTTGAATTTTTTTCTGTACTTTCCTAAATACATGGACTGTTTAGCTAATTTTCCTCAATTTTAGAATTTTTCTTTTCTATACTCATAAAAGACACAGGAATGCATAATGACCATTAATTTTGAATTGTACAATTAGACAGTTCTCTTGTTAGTCAAGAAGTCAAACATTTTACTATGAGTACAGCTCTGAAAATCAGCTTTAGCTTCCAAATTATGACCAGTTTCTAATGCAATATTCCCCTTTACTTACATTACATCATTGAATAAAAATTTTTAAATGTGGACAAAATGAAAAAAAATAAAGAAAATAAAACTCATTACAATCCTTCTCATGGGACGGTCCTATTTGATTTGAGGATTGCCACAGTATCTGCAGTGAATAATGTGATGGAAAGCATTTATTACAGTCCAAAACAGTTTGTATTCACTCCCTTGTTAGATGTTAAAGAAAACTCAATTATGAATTTAAGCTAATGAGAAGAATTCTATGGGACAGTTAAAGAGTAAATTGTCTTGCATTAAAATACCAGTCGAGTGTATGTTTGATCGTTTCTTTCTCTTTCTAAGAATCGGCCCCACTTTCTGAAGTTTAACTCACCACTTTCTAAATTCCTATAGGAATATGATAAAAACCGAATTAGGCAATTTGTGTAAATAATTACAGTATGACAGAGAAAGTTGCAAAAATTTCATCTGCAGTTGATCACTGATACATTAAAGTAGGAATAAAAGAGTATTTATGATTGTTAAGAAACACAGGATGGTAATTTTATTCATCACCTTTGTCTTCTTTGCTATAATAATAGGAACCAATAAGTGACACCCAGGTTCATCTTAGAGCCTCTGTAAGATGCATGTAGGAATTAGTCTTCCCACATCCCCCTTGGACTGTACTCGCTACTCGTGAGAAGTTTCTATCACTGATCTAGAAATTGTCATCTTGATAGTGATGACAATCAAGATGATAGTGAAGAGAAAAACTTAGGAATAATGCTTCTATCATAAATAATTCAGAAACTTATTCTTGAGCATGTTCGCCAGACAATACTCAGTGCTGACCTCCAAAGGTGAAAGGATCAATGCCTCCCCTTTGTCTAGAGTTGGTAATATCACAGTGTGAAAGGAAGTCAAGTAAACACTTCAAAACTTATATCGGAAAGGTGTTTAAATTCTCTGGCATATACTGTAAATAAGCAGTGATGTCTGTATCCTGAGCTACCCATGCACACATGATACTCACACTCACAAAGGTCATGATCATACTTCTAACGGTAGCCCCTGGATCACAATATTCTTTATAAAACACTGTCTCTTCCTCCTAAGCTTATGGGTGGAGACTACACCTCCCTCATGTTCTAATCCCTAGCATAAAATCTAAATCAGAATGGTTGCTGAATAAATAGATGACTGACCAAATGAATGAGGACAGTACATACACATGATCCTTGGATGAATGTAAAAGGTAGAGGTTGCTATGGATGATGTTATCTTTTAATTTCTTCCACACATTCCCATTGTGTGTTGATGATGTGTGGAGCTTTCCTCCATGCTGTATTTTTTTTTACTGTGTAACACATTACTACAAATGTAGTGACTTAAAATGACACATTGATTATCCCACAGTTCTTCATGTGAGGAATCTAGCTACATTTTAGCTGCGACCTCTGCAAGTCTACAGTCAAGGTGTTGGCTAGAACCGGGTTCTCTTCTGGAGGCTGGATTGGGCAAGGGTCTGCTTCCAAGTTCAGTCAGGATGTTGGCAGAATTCATTTCTTTGTGGCTACAGGACTCATGTCAGCTTGTTTCTTCAAATTCAGTGAAGAGAGAAGATGCTAGAGAGGATCTACTAGCAAGATAGTGTATTTCACTGAATAACAATTATATATAATTGTATATATAGTTATATATAAAACAAGAGTGACATCCCATCACCTTTGCCACATAATATTGCTTAGAAGCAAGCTGCATGACCAGCGCATACTCAGGGGCTGGTACTTATGCAAGTTATGCTACACCAGCATCTGACACCAATTTTCTGTATGACCTTAAACATAACCCCAAACTTTCCTGTCAAGCAAGCAGTGAAGAGGTTTGACACGATGATCAGGAATGCTTTTTCCATGCCTACGAGTCTAGGGTGATTTCCTCTCATCCCTGGTAGGATGTTCTTCAAAGTGTGATCTCATCGTTCCTCTGTTCCCTACCACATACCCGTTTCTCTCCAAGAAGGCTGCGTGACAGTAGTGAACTATCTAAAGATTGTGTGAGAGTGAGGTGTGATAAACAGCTATTAGCACATTTACTAATCACGGTCTTACTGGCAGTTCACTTGTGAACCAAAATTATTTGTTTTAACCAAAGTCTTCAGAGATCTTCTAGGCTGAGATTTCATCTTCTTTTCCGAGTCACTGTGGTATCTTGAAAGTCACATTTTATTTTCCTGAGGTGAAAATTCTTAGGAAAAAAATAAGATCTTTTTGCAGCTAATCATTTTAGTCAACGATCACTGAGTGACAGAGGAGCTCCTGATGAATGAACTCGCCAACAGTGACACCCCAGCTTTCTGAAGCCCATGGGAGTGAGTTATCTAGAGAGATGTTTTTCTAATTCCTGAAGGTGTTTGGTCCTTTCTGCTCACCCACATTTTAATCATTTAATTTATAGTACAAAGTATACCTGTCATTTTCTTAATGACTTAAGGAGAGCTATCGTTTATTATGCATATACCAAGAACGAGGCACTGGGCTTTTAAGTGTTTCTCACACACTGCTTTTTTTGGTAGTTGACAATATCGTGATCTGGTGAAGTAACCTGCCCAATGCCATACAGTGAGTATACTAAGGATATGAAAATAGGATTATCTGATGCAAAGACTCTCTTCATATCAGGCTCCCTCGGTTTCACTCTTAATGAACATAGGAGACATCCTCAAAGTTAGATGAGCTATTTAGTACAGTTTACTCAATAGCAACAATCATTAGTTTAGATATATAATTTCAGTTGGTATCATGAGTTAAATTGTATTCCCCCCAAAAAGATATGTTGAAGTCCTAACTCCAACTATTTCAGAATATGACCTTATTAGGAAATAGGGTCCTTACAGAGGTAATTGAAGAAAAATCAGTTCATCAGTGTGCCCTAATCCAATGTAAATGGTGTCCTTATTAAAAGAAGAAATTTGGACACAAAGGTAGACATAGTCAGAGGAAATATGATGTGAAGAGACACAGGGAGAGCTCCAAGAGAAAACGGAATCCTAGAAGGAAGGCCAACGATTGCCAGCAAACCAACAGAAGCTAAGAAGAAAAGAAGGGCCCTCACCTACATGTTACAGGGGAAGCAGGTCCCTTGATTGTGGACTTCTAGTCTCCAGAACTGGGGGGGCAATATATTTCTGCTTTTCTTTTTAATCACTCAATTGGTGGTACTTTGTTATAGCAGCCTTAGCAAACTAATACTGTACGTTTTTAAAGTTTTCTTAGCTGCTAAGATTTTGGTCTTCCCTACTTTAGCAGGTGCTACTCAGGGCAGCTTCTGTCTTCACTCCTAATATGTTGCTTCAGATATATTATGAGGTGGGAGATCAGATAACAAAACTCGTTAGAATTGTTTGTAAAATTAAAGTAACCCAAGAGAATATTAAGTCAAGTCCATTAGCTTTAGTTATGTGGTAACCTATTTCATGTTGCCCAGAGATTATCTTTACTTACTTCTATATTTCAGATTTGATGAAATATTTCAGCTGTCTGTGGCTTTTTGTAACATTTCTCTGGTCCGAGGTGTTTTGTTCTGCTTTTAAATATCTAAAAGGGAAGTTAAGTCTTTTTTAGTTTATCAAAGCAGCAAGTCTGGTATGAGAAAATTAAAATAGTTATAGATTATTTGATTACTTATATAGTATATGTTTCACTTGAAGGTGGCTTTTTTTCCTTTCAGCATATTGATATTTTCTGTTTCTTGCAGTGGGATGATAGATTTGGGTTTCAGCTACCGTTTTCTATGGAGTGGTTAAGAAAATGCCCCTTCCTTTTGTTTTGCTGAATCTTTCCTCAGTAGCTCACAAGCCCTTGCAAATATTCTCTTTTTTCTCACTCCCAAAGCAGAAGGGCCACTTAAGCCTCAAAAACAAAATGACAATGCAGTAATGAGGGTATTAGGTTGACATGTTCTATTCAGCACCTGCTCCCAAGCTACCGAATAATGAATGAGCATGAATTACACATTGTGAAAACAGGAGAATCTGCCTTCTTTGTATTATGCAGCAGGCAGTTTCAAAAGAAGCTTTCGAAGTGCGCTTTTCACACAAGGCCACCCATTTGTGAAAACCCATACAAAAAAGGCAAAGAACTGCGTCTTTACAGGTTAACATTTAACTAACCTGCACTGAGCTTTTAATTATTTCTATAAGGGTTAAGAGTTTCGTTAATATGCAACCTGTGACTTGGTCCAAATTAAATTTTACTTTGCCTGGCACACATTTTAGTACGAAGCTTAAGCGTCATTCTTTCAGGTTTAGTCATTTAACACATAGTATTGATCACTTATTTACGTGCCAGGCACATGGTTTCTGTCCTCTTAGAGTTTATAGTTGAGTTAAAGAGACGCAATGAACAAGGAACTAAGTACATAAATAATCACGTTAGTTACAGATTGCTTAGTGGCTTGATGGGAAATAAACAAGGATCTAAGAAAAAGAGTACGGGTTTGGGGGTGAAGGGTATTTAGCATAGTGCTCAAAGAAGACCTAGCCAGTAGGTGGCATTTGAGCCAACACTTGCAGGACAAGCAGATCTAAGGTGGAAATTAATGTTAAGTCCTGGAGCAGAACAGAGGCCTCTGTGGTTTGAACATGTGAGAGAGGAGCCATGAGCGAGGTGAGCCAAGGCTATATCATAGTCTGTCCAAGCCAATACTCTAGCTCATCCTTATTTCTTCTCTGTGCTTCAGTGAAAATATAGAACCAGTCAGAAAGGGACATATCTGAATTTGTTATCAGTTTGGAGATGTGGGCTCAGCATTCACAGAGAGTGGGACAAACATGAAGATGGACATGGTGGAGAATGGAACCCACTAGCTATTCTAGACACTAGACCAAGAAAAAGCCTAATGACTGTCTGCATGGTCCTGCTGCTGCCCGTTGGAGCTCTAGTGAGTAAGGCCTCAGGTCAGATGAAGCTTCTGTTTTGTCGCCGCCCACTGGTACTGTTTTACTGGTATTTTATCAATGGCCTTCAGGATTCTTACTGATCGGTGTTTGTGCCTTGTCAGGTGTTTTAAATATCACCCCTGGCATCAGGTAAACATGAATCAGAGTCCTGACTCTTCTCGTAATAGTGGATGACACTGGAATAGTTATATCAGTTCTCTATGGTCCTATCTAGGAAAGAGAGATAATAATTGTACCCATTTCATAAAGTCATTTGAGGATAGTTTGGAGTAAAGCATTTAAAGGGCTTATTCTGGTTTCTCACATGTTGCATTAAGTGAAATCTATCACTATCACTACATCGCAATGGTTCAATGGTAGTTGAAAGCAACTGTTCATTACTTAACATCCTCAATGTCTCATCAGTTTCTCACCATCTCGCTCTTCCTACACCCGACACTTTCTACTTATTTAATGTTTTCTGAAAGTTAAGTCGAACAATTACTATGCGGCCTGTCATTGACCAAAACATCGTTCTATGGCACATGGTTGTAATTTTAACTCTCTGGGTCACCCCTTCCACATCTGCAAAAGTGGGTGTAACATCTAAGTTATGGAGCTGCTGTGAGGATTAAAGGATATGTTGCCCATCAAGTGCCCTCCGTGAGTGCCAGAGCACGGACAATAAATGGTAGCTATGACCATTCTCGTTACTCATGGGAAGGACAGCAGTTTAAAACAATTTTTATTGACCATCCTCAAACACCTCTTCCTATGGCCATGGCCCTCCTTCTCCTTGAACATGGAGACCCTCCTTATCAACACGGGCAGACACTGCCAATTAAAAAGACACCGAGTTCGGAACCTAGCTGCCATTCTATAGAAGAGAAGCAAGTGAGTAATAGTGGAAAGAACCTGATGTTTAAATTCCATCTCTGCCATTTATGAGCTGTGTGATCATGGGCAAGTCAGTGTCTTGCATCTCCGTTTCTGTATTGGTAAAATGTGGATACTGCTGCTTTCCTCTGGTAAATCAGTGAGAACTGGCTTTCAGGGAGCCTCTTTCGGGAGAAGGCTTGGGTGATTCACAGAGGGCCAGGGCTCAGAGGTGTTTTAAAGGTCGGCTGATTTCTGCTGCACTCCTCACTTGCATGTATTGCTTGTTCAGCCTCGATGACAAGTCACATTTAAAATGTTTAAGGTATTTCATGCCAACTTTGGAAGTCTATGACTGTTAAGAGTTCTTAGATCTTGACTTAAATGGTTCTTTGTAACTCTCTCAGCTAGTCTTTACTGAAGAATTTTAATCTTTTTTCACCAGATGGTCTTTAAACATCTGATCCCTACTGCCCCTCCCACACCACCAAAGAAAGATATCTTTGTTGGATGAATATGTCAATAAGTTGCTTAGGCTGTGCGGGCTGGAGAAGAGACCCTGGGATGAGGGTCTAACAATGTAGCTTTTGTTTTGCTGATTGGGTGTATAAGCTAAACTGTTACGGACAAGTGAGGAGAAATTCAGAGGCCGTGGGAGAAGACATGGTGAGTGAGCTAGCACCTTGAGTGACACTTTGGGAAAAGAGACCCGAATTCATAAAGGGATAACGTATGACATGTTCATGGTGGAAAAATCACTGCCCTCATCACCTTAATTATTAATATACAATGAAATTGGGCCAAGTATACTAGAATGACAAATAAAAATCAAGGCTATCCGTGAAAAGCCAGTTTTGCCTAGAATGAATATACAAATGTGTAATTATGTATATTTTTGTACATTTTTACATTTTAATAACTTAATTTTTATATTTTATATAATTATATAGGTCTATAGGCAATATTCACTGGATGCCTGCAAACCCTCAGTCCCATTACTTCATTTCCTTGTAATGGCTTCTGTAACTCATATTTCTTTGAACAAACTGGGAAATGCTGGGTTGAACAAAAAAATTTGGTAGCCAGAAAGTTGCTAAGAGTAAATCTTCATAGTTGTCGTTATAAGAAAAAAAATTATAACTATACATGGTGATGGATATTAACTGGACTTCCTGTGGAGATAATATACACAAAGATCAAATTATTGTTATATACCTAAATGATACATTATGTCAATTACGTATCAATAAAAAAAGAAAAAGAGGCATCATAATCTAGTTGGTAAGAAAGAGATAGAAGATGAGACTTGGACCACAATAATCCAATCCATCAGCTTTTCACTTCTGCCTCTTGTTCCAAACTATGTTTTTGCTTGTAATCTTCCCTCACATTCGCCTACCTCCACCTCACTCTTTTCTTAATTTAGATTTGCTTATGTGACCAATAGAATTATATATATAATATTTTTTCCCCTAAGAACTTGGAGAGGACCCAGTCTAGGAGAACACTATGTAACGAAGAATTAAACCCAGACAGCAGACCTGTCAGAAAGCTGTGGGACACTGAAGGAGTTGATTTTTGGTTTGGATACACTGATTTTCTTGTTCCCTGTTCTCACAATACCCCACATCAGATTTCAAGATGAGCAACTTGATTCCAGGATAGGCACAGTGAAGGGATGTAATTAGCCTATTAAGTTCTGCTAATGTCTTGTAAAGTCATTCAAGCGAGAACAGCAGATATATCAGTTCCGCCTTGGACTCTGTCACAGGGAGCTCTGTATTTGCACACTCTATTTCTAGTTCCCACAGAAAGAATCAACGGATTCGGCAGGACATAGCCTTTTCTGTTTCATCACATCAAGATGCAGTGAAGAATTTCTACAGAATGTGTGTTCCCAGAATTGCGCTTTCCCACTCCCCAAATTCTATAGAACCCTCTGAAATGATAGGCTTAAATCGTGCAGACATCACTTCTTTATCACTCTTACTCTAATGTACATCACTCGCTTGCTAAAAACAATCAATTTTTTTAGTCAGCCAACAGTAAATACAGTGCATGTGGCAGAGACAGAGATAGAGGGTTTTTTGGGGGGTGTGAGGGAGAGGATTGTTGTTCTTTTGTTTTTGCATTTTTCTTTCTTTAAAAGAAAAATAAATACATGACTTATTATTCCAGACGTTTAAGAAGCCAAGGAATCAGATTTACTAATTTTTATTACAGATATTTACTTCAGCACTTCCTTTGTTCTGGGTACTTTTATAAACCTGGGAGCTAGAGCATTGAACAATACAGAAGAGATTCCTTTCTCTGAGAATTTGGTATGTTAGATGTGCCAGTTTGGGAATTATATTTGATAGAAGGTCATGCTGGCCAGGGGGTAGGCTGGAGTAATGACAAAAGAATGACTAAGGAGATGGGAATAAAGAAACAGTTGAGTGGGATAAATCAAAACCTTATTAGAGGAAAGTCAGGGAAGTGAGAAGCTAAGGGATTAAGTGTAAATCCACACAGACGTTGTAATCACCAAGAATGATAAATAACAGTGAGCAGAAACTCACTAGCTACCTGTTAATGATGTGTAGGTTGTAAGACACCGCCATATATATTTTAACCACAGAATTTGTTAAGAGTGATGGTATACTTTTCCGACGCCTTTACATCCATAGATAAGCTTTTAAGAGGTTCATCTTTTAAAATCAGATATGTTTGGATTTGGACAATAACTGGATGTCATTTCTGCACATGGCTGTACATCAAAAGGGTCCTAGAAGAGTCTGTTTTTGGACAGACACCTGAGCCTGCTTACAGATAGTCTGATGGCTGTGGGACTGAGCTTGGTCACAGAATCCATTTTGGTCAAAACATATCCGGGTTTGGTAACCACCAAGTTAAAGCATATTATAGATGACCTTAAATGAAACTATATTATAGATTCCCTTGAGTGAAACATTTTGGCATAAGTTATTTCATATTTAGGATTATTTGAGAAGATTGAAAAGGAAGTGGTACTAAATTTCAGAACTAGAAAATCTCAGCTTGTTCTAGCAGAAATTTTTATTTAGCACACAGGTTTATGTTCATTTTCTTTCCCTCAGTACATGAATAAACAATGTTATCATACCGCAATTTACCCTGTAGTGACTTAGAAGTTACTACATCACATTTTGGAAAAACTATAGACTTAGACTCTATGCCTATCGATTTTATTTTTATACTAAAAATCTTTTTCTTTTATAATTGTCTTAGATTTTCCTCATAATCTTTCTCTGAATCTAGTAGTAAACATGCCCCTTTACCACTTTAAACCTTTTGGCATGGTTTCTTGGAAACTTTCTTGTTCCTTCCATCCTCATTTGTCTTTATGTTTCCTAGGTCCTAGCTTGGTGACTTATCAAAGTAAATGTTTAATGAATAAATGCATATAAGATCAAAGTAAGAAGTATCACATGAAACTAATCGGTCCCTCTCTGATATCTATATTATTCTTAAGCATCAAGGTAGTTTCTGGGGAAAGTGGTGGGTATAACGATATGTGGCTTTAATAAATAAGAAAAATGATGCTCAGGGATTTACAGAAAGCTCATGAAGTGTCTGACCCACAGCAATTCATTTTTCCCAGCGAGCCCTCATAGATTTCAGCCACCAAATCATTATGCTGATCTTGCCACACCCGAGTGTCTTCTTTCTCACCAGGGCTCCCCGGGGCCTCCTCCTCACTTGGCAGACACTGATGCTCACTAGATGCTGGTCTGAAAGAGAGCAAGAGCCTAACACCTGGTTTACCTCAAGCTTTAAACTGTAGATTTTCGGTCGTACCATAGCACTCTGGTAGATACTGTTAGGATTAACCTTGAGTGCGCTAGAAATTCTCCTGGTATCATTTAGTCTTTTTTTTTTTTTTTTTTTTTAACTTCCCACCAGGCAATGAGAGCCTGGGTGATGAAGTATGCCATTAATCTAGAAACCGTCCCTGACACCAAAGAGTTCACAATCCAGTTGGAGAAAAGATAAACATAAGTGCGATAAATGTTGTTATGAAATAAGTATACCCTGGAGAACACACAGGAGAGCCACTGACTCAGAATTGGAGAATCAGGGAAGGCTCCCTGCAGGAAGTGGCATCTGAGATATGAGCTAAGGGATAAATTGGTATTGTCTGGGTGCACAGGTGAGAGGGCTCTGATTCCAACAAAGAAATAGCAGAAGGTGGAGGGAGGCAGGGAGCATTCATGGGATTCCACGTCTTTCTATGTGGCTGGAGCACAGGAGCCAGATGATGAAAGGGCCTTTATGAGTGAGTTTGGACTTGATAATTCTTGAAATAATGGGACCCATCAAAGGCTTGGGGTAGAATCTGAAATACTGAGATATAAGACAGCCATAGAAACATGCAATTTGAAAACCCCTTACATTCGTATCTTTTCAGCAAATGGACCCTGCACCAGAGAAAAAATTGCCACAGCTTCAGATGATCACTTATGAATCCAGAATTAACTTTCGGAACCTAACAAACTAATTAAGATACTCAAAGCTCATGGGGCTTCCCATGCACTTGCATGTTGGGTGTGGCATGTGCCTGGTTCTACTTGTAGGTAAAGGGTTTGTTATTCATTAATATTTTCAAGGAAAGAAGACTCCGACAATCTCGGTCTGTCAAAGACGAAGGTCGTCTTATTCAAGGGACATAAAAGCCACTTGAGTAGCCTGAAAATGTGTTCCCAAAACCTATTTCAGAATTTCTTCCCTAATGGGTTCTGTGAATTCAGGTTGATGGGCGTTCATGGTACATTGGGCGGGGAGGGCAGGGGCGGGGGGGGACAGTAAAATCCTGAGAGTGGAGGAGCAAGGGCTGTTGTAAATGGCCAGGCTGTCCTCTGCCTGAGGAGTGCCGCTTCCAGTAACAGTTGTTTCAGGAGAATTTTGAAAACTCTCTAGGTCATTCCCCTAAGGGTTCATCATCAAACTACTCCCTTCGTTGGATTTCTCCTACGGATTTGAGGATCTTACCAAAAGCAGGGAAGACTCGTGCAAATCTTCTGATAAACTACCCCAGGAATAATATTTGTTAAGTAACTAGAGAATTATAGCGTCATCCTAAAAAATATTCTAATCTCTGCAAGTTTAAAATATGATCACATTATAGACCTTTTCTTTTTATTGTATAGAGTGGTTATGTTCACTCCGGAGTTACCAGATGAAAATAATTAGTTCTACTACCTCATGACAATTTAAATGCCCCATATGACCCTATGGAGTGATACTTACATGCTTAGACATCATATGCTATAGAAATAAGAGTCGGAGCTTTTGAAAGAGAACTGTGTTCAGAACCTCATTCTTCCATTTATTAGCTCTAACCTTGGGCTAAGTTACCTAACCTCTTTAAGCCAGTTTTCTGATCTAGAAATTGGGGATGTTAATGGTAACTGTTGCACAGATTCACTGTGGGAACTGAATGAGATTAGGAGTGATGGAGGTGGGGAGCGGCTAGTACATTATTTCAACCCTGTGTTAGCATTTTCCCTTTCCCCCTTCAGTTCTGTTTGTTTGTTTTATTATGAGCAACTTTCTCTTTTCTTTTTACTCCCCTAGGGATATGAAACCTGACAATATTTTGCTTGATGAACATGGTAAGTAGATGATTTGTTTGCAACCACCATGACTTGCACGTAGAACAAAATCGATTATCCCCTGCAAAGGAGTATGACACGTGGAAAAGGTGTCTTGCTTGTTTCAGTTGAGTTTTGTAAGTGGGAGGGACAATATGGGGGAACTCTAGTATTTATAGCAGTGGCGTAGTGCACCAATACATCCTTAAATAACATTGAATTTACATAATGAGAAAGCCATTCTCTTTTCAATTTTCTTCCACTCCTACTGATTTCAAGAAAATGGCCACAGTTTTCTGGTGCTGGTTTGCCTTAATATCTTTATAACAATCATCTCCCTTTTCTCATTAAGACAGAACAGGCCTCAAGCTTAGAGCATTTGGCAGGCAATAGCATCTCCCTAGAAATTGGTGACACTATTTTGTTCTCACTGCCTCTACTTTTATGCTTTCCTTCTTAGGAGGCACAAAAGGTTTTACACTTGCAGAGGAGATATCACATTTTCTGTTCAAAGATCTTTCAGTTTTAAAAAGCAGTCAGTTTAAAGAAAAACATAAGGTAGATGATGGTATATGTGGTACCCAGCTGTGAACGTGATATAGGGATACAGCAAAAACCATGAAGGTGAAAAATGAATGTCTGAAATTCAAAAAACACTGATTAAAGATGTCCCATAGAACAAGCTTTTGCCAGCAATGATTAAATGTTTCTAATCTCTTCCTAATATTTAATGTGCATTTGGATTTATTGGTGCATCGGAGTGGACCTGTAGGACACGCGGCCTGCGAGTTATAAATGTTAGTGGCAATAAGATCCTTGTTTTTAGAAAGCTGCTAGATGAATCATAAATCTGCAAAGCTCCTTATTCATTTGACTTTAACAGAAGGGATTTGCAAGATGGACTGAAACTCCAAGTACCATCAATTGCTCATTATTTATTTACCCAGTCGCATTTTAAACCGATTTGCCAGCCCCCACCTGTGCTCCCAGGGCTAAGAAACACTTTTGCGTACGGCCTCTAATTTCAAAGCTCAGGGTCATAATTTATTTATAGACTGTCTAAAAAGATTTTTTCCACTTTCTTTCAACGCCTTATTTCTTCCTTCTCTTTACTGCTTCTGACATTTGGGAACGGATTCTCTGTATTTCAGAAATGTGAGCAATGGTGAGACTTAGCATGAAGGTGACTTTCACCAGCCATCCCTGCCTTAAATAGGAAGCGGATCTTCTCTCTCTCTGTTGTAAATAAACTCTATAGATTTTCGCAGTTGTGAAGAGGGCCTCCCCAAACCTGCAGAGGCCCCCTTTGCACAATTTAGAAAAGGGTGCTCTATCTGCCCACTGCAGCCTTACAAGGGTGCATGGCTGTCTGGCCAACCAGAACCCAAGTTGAGGTTCTGTCCAACCTGCCCCGGTTTCTTTGTGTACAATATATTGCTCCTCCATTTCTTGAGGCCCTAAATGGAGACATATAGGTCTTAACAACCAAAACTTGTTCAAGATTTACTTTCCATTTCAGAGAACAGTGATTTTAATCTTGGAACTCAGATGTGGTTTTATCTTATTTTAACCATGAGTTCATCCTGTTCTCTCTCATTCAGTTTCTTTCTCCTCCTCATGGTCTTGTCAACTTGGTGATGGTAGATTAGGAGAAAGGTTCAGAAAGAAATTAATCCTCTAGTTTAACCACCCTTAGAAGCTACTAATACTGTAGTTAAGAGCACGGATTCTGCAGCCAGATTGCCTGAGTTCAAAACCCTATTCTCTTACTAACTCTGAGAGTGTCAACAGGTTCCCTAAACTTTTCTGCACCTTAGTTTCTTTGGGGATGAAAGGAGTACCTACTTCTAGAGTCACTGTAAAGACTGACATACTATATATAAGTGCTTGATTGCAGTGTCTGCCACAAGGAAACCACTCAGTAAAGTTAAATACCAGTATGAGCCCATGAGGCAGTAGGGCCTTCTCTCCTAGAGAAGCTTAGACGATTTCATCTTATTTTATGGGGCTTTGTCTGTATCAGATAGAGGGAGGAGACGCCGGGTATGTACCTGTCTTGAACTAGAGAATTAGTTTGATTCCAGAAGGAATACACCAAAGATTCTGAGTGTCTGTGTGTTAGGTCTTGTGTTTAAGCAATTTTCTTGAACCCTAATTCTCAGGTAACTACAATGTCGATGCCCCATTCTGCTTTCCTTCGTGTGTGCAGGGAGCTAAACCCGCTTTTCAGGGTGTTTTATTCTTGGTGGGGTTGGGGCTCAGGGGCTTAGAGACTGTGAGCAGTCACCCAATTCGGCCTGCAGGACAGTCCCAACTGTAGCTCCTCTCTGTGTACGATTTACAGTGACCCCTTTCACTCTCGAGTTTTTGGGTTTGGACAATGAATTAAGATGGGGCTTTTCTGTATTATGCTCCCATCCTGAACTCAGCTTGAGAGTCACTGCAGTTAATAAGAGAAGCATTGCTTTGGGAAGGAATGGATATTTGAATGGGATAGAAGCAAACAAACAAGATTGAGAGCTATTCTGTAAACATTGTCCTGAGATCTTCTGGTGAAAATAATTCTTTTTTGCGGGGGCGGATAATTTTTGAGGTTATTTACTTTTTTCTTATTCAGATTCTGAAAAACTAAGTCTTTTAGGCATTGTTCGGCAAGCATAATTAATCACTTTTCAATAAATCAATTCCTGGTAACCCATCATCCTGAGCTCATTGCCTAGAGCTGCTCTTGTGGGAATCTGCAGAACCACAAATCAGTGCCTGCCTTTTGGAGGGTCTTCTGTTGTGATCTGCCATGTCTCACATTTGAAACCCTCATTTGCCCTCTCCATCCACATTTATAATATTTCACCCCTGATGGGCCATCCTATGTGCCTCTTACATGGAGATTTTTGCAGCTATGAAGGATGAGTGCCTATTTCTGATTTGCCTCCTATGCCCGTCCCTCTAAGTCACCTGTGTATACACCACATTGCTTATATTTCCATTCAGCGCCCCACTGAGCAGCAGGCAGAAACTTTGTTTTATTCTTACTGACTCATAATGGTTCATATTCGTCAGGAGAGTTTCATATTGAAAGGAGCTAAATCCTTTCAGAGAATGGAGAATCTGTCCATGGTATGAATGAAATTGCTTGTACATCAGAATTTGACTTTAAAAATGTTTTTAATTTAGAGCATACAGGCTACCGTTCTCCTCACATGTCTCACTCACTAGTTCAGAGCCCAAGAAGTCATTAGATCTTGGATGGCTCAAAATCAATTGTCCTGATATGTGTTTTCATATTCTACCAATGTAAGTACCCCGTCCAATTCTATCAATTCCAAAGTATCTAAAATTCTTGTGTTTTTCTTAAACTGTCCAGTAAATAAATGCTGTAACCAGAGGAACAATACTGTCTGCCTGGTATCTCTGAGAAAATGACAATTATGACATCCTCTATAATTTAAGCTTCTTAATATCATCCCACGGGGTACAGAGAAAGGCAAAAACACAGTCCAGGGGTGTGAGGAAGAACCAAGCCTGCTACCTTAACAGTTCCTCCCTTGCAGAGTCCCAAAATGTGCCTAAACATCAAGTGGGCAGCATCTTTAAATACACACACACACACACACACACACACACACACACACACACACTGCACTCTCTGTGACACTGGAGTTTCTGATCATGACAAACAGCAACAATTGAACACTTACTTCCTGCCAAATGCTGAGCTATCTTCCACCGTCCACCGTCATTATTTCGTTTGTTCTTTCCAACAACCTCATGAGAAGATTATCATCATCCCAAACTTCACAGAGAGAATATGTCACCTTCTTAAAGTAACACAGCCGAATATCTGACCCCAGAGAACAGGCTCTTAACCACAAAGTCTCTAGGCTCACTTATTTTGTATCAAACCTTTTTAACCACCAACCCAGTGCTTTGAGCATGACCCATGCAGAGAAAGTGAGAAAGGAAAAACTGAGCCCACCTATGTACTATGATAGGGTGAGTTATGGAAATCATCTGTTGGTACCACTCAGGCAGTAGAACCTCCACTTGCAGCTAGGTGAGTGCTGCTTTTACTTCATTAAAATGTCATCACATAAACAAACACAAAACACTTTGGGCACAAAACAAACCCTGGCAATAAAGGCAATGAGATTTATCTTTAGTAGCAGACTGGATGCTATCAAAGAGTAGATAGTGACATTTGGCAGGGGGAGAGTGGCCTGTGGGATGAGGAAGAAGAATCAGATGACATCCCCTCCAATTACAGCCACCTCTCATCAAGACCACAGCAACATGTAAATGGAAATGTCCACACGCAAGACCCTCTGAGTGCACATGAGTTTCCCGCCAACAGCTAACACAACGAATTGTCTGCCTGAGCTTCTGGTGCTGCCCGCTTCCTCCTCCTTGCTGTAAGGGCAAGAGCCCTGATGAGCTTTGCAGGGCCTGCTCCCTGCTGAACGGAAGTGTTAGACCCGCGCTCCAATGCCATGAATGTTAGAGCTGAAGGAGATTCTAGAGATCATCTAGTCCACCCATTCTTCCTTTCTTTTTTTTTTTTTTTTAATAAAAACAAACTTAGGTTCAAAACAAGAATGGGCCTGAAAGTCTACAATGTATTAGGGGCAGAGTTCAGGGCAGGACGCTGGCTCCCAGGCTAGAACTCTTTATACAACTTCCTTATAAATAAAACTTGATGTTTTCCCCCTGCTTTCCCTTGATGAGATATTGTGTTAGGGATCGATAAGGGACAACCTGAACTATCAGACAAAAACTGCTAATGATATTTCAGAAAAACAAGGAGGAGAAGAGGACTCTTAGCAAAGAAATAGAGTAAGTCCTCACTTAACATCGATGGTAGTTTCTTGAAAACCACAACTTTGAGCACGGCAACATATAATAAAACCAATTTTACTCTAGGCTAATGGATATAAACAAGAGTTAAATTCCTACAGCATATTTCCGGTCACAAAACATCACCACACTTCTAAATAATGACCCGATATATTTCTAATACAAAACATTGAAATAAATGTGAGCTATACATACATTTAAGAAAGATTAATAAAAATAAGTAAGAATGATTTCCTAACCCGTTTATTCCAGTTCAGGGGTGTGCTGGCTGGAGCCTGCCCCAGCAGCTCGGGGCGTAGGGAGGGACAGGGCACCCTTCCACCCTTCCACCCCACAGCCACTCACACACACCCACACTGACTGAGAGTGGGGCAACGCAGACACGCCAGTTCACCTCACGTGCACATCTTCGGGATGTGGGAGGAAACCCCTGCAGACATGGGGAGAGGTATAAAATCCACACCGACAGGGGCCCCAGCTGGGAATCCATTTTTCTCGTCAACATTATAACAAAACAACGTTGAATGAAACAACATTATTTGAGGACCTGCTGTGTCTGCATTCACATCTGCTTTGTAGCGACAGTGTTTGTCTCTTAGGAAAAAAAGATCCCATAAGAAACCCTTGGAAATTTGACATTTCAAATAACACTTGGCTGCTTCCCTCTCGATACGCACAGGTTATACCAACTTAAAAATGTTGCGGACAAAAATTGCTTCTTCGTCCCCAAAGTTAAAACTTTCTGAGGTTGAACTACAGATTTACAGAGACTCATCTTTGTATATCATATTCTGGCTGCTGGAGGGTTCCTGATTGACCATACTGGTCTTCAGGACAGAATAATTGAGCTTTCACTGCCAGCAACCCAAATGCATAGAAAAATTTACAGACGAAGCTCCAGATGCTTTCAGCGGGAAGCATGGTTGTGCCACTGGACTGAATGGACTTAACGCTCTCTGTGGTCCTTCTCTCCCTCCAGGGCATGTGCACATCACAGACTTCAACATCGCCGCGATGCTGCCCAAGGAGAGGCGGATCACCACCATGGCTGGCACCAAGCCTTACATGGGTATGGGCTTTGGGAATGGCTGTCATGACTAAGAGCAAGGCTTTTTGTTTTTCATTCCTGTAGATGCCATTTCTTAAGGGTCCACTCATCTGTAGGGACTTGCAGCAAAAAACGACAAGCCCCCCTCTGACTTTACCTGGGGAGCCTCTGATTTCATGGGTCTGAGGTGAGCCTCAGTTCTCCATTTAGCAAGCACCCCATCTGACCTTGACTCAAGGGGGAAACAGATTACATTTTGAAAACACTATTTGTTGAGTTATTTGGGACAGCTTCTACTCGCTTCCTAACAAAGTATATTAAAACACATCGTCTAATGGCCTTTGTGTGCTTAGCACCAGGTGTGGGTGACTCCGTAGTGAGCAAAACAGACAAGGTCTCCAGCCCATGGAGCTTACCCTCTAGTGAGATTTAAAAAAAAAAAAGAGCCAAATAGAGAAGATGCAGTAATAGGTAGGATGGTAATTAGCAACACAGCATTATTATAACCCTTATTGACATGATACTGCATTACATGCAGAGGACTATAAAGTTCACAAAGTACCTTCCAGTTAAAATTTTAATTTTTATTTTATCGCAACCATCCCATGAGTTCTCTTCTTTTTTAAAGATGAGGAACTGGGTTTTGCCTGAAAATTTAAAATTCACCCAGAGTGTAGTCAACTAGGTCTTACATTTCATTGTGTTAACAAATTAATACAAATCCTACGTTCTGTTGTTGGAGGCAGCCATCTCTGTGCAGACATCATTCTGGCATAAATAGCCCTAGCCTCGTGCACCCCCAGAAGTAAAAAGGGAGATCTGTTGCCCTTTGTGGGCATACACTATTCAGGAAGAGGGACTTCTTCCTTCCCTCGTCCTGCTACTCCTAAGATAGG
>NW_011888915.1:4745306-4745981 GCF_000151845.1 Pteropus vampyrus
AGAAGTAAAAAGGGAGATCTGTTGCCCTTTGTGGGCATACACTATTCAGGAAGAGGGACTTCTTCCTTCCCTCGTCCTGCTACTCCTAAGATAGGAGAGTCAAATCTCAAGAGAAATATCTGTAAAGCCTGCACGCGAGTGGGAAATGAGATGCCTGGTGTCATTTCTGCTTGATGTCTGCTTAGGCACTGGTCCCTGAGTTAACAGAGCTGAGCTGGCCATTGTGTGTTAATGAGTTTGGAGTCAAGTCTTGCTGGGAACTACTCCAACAGGAGACAGAGATAGGCGGTGGTATGTGGGCGAGTGGGTGGGAGGAGGATTAGCCAGAGGATGTGGTCCAGCTCCAGTGCTCAGGGGATACAGCCTGGTAGGGGAGGAGGCTCCTGTCACCATGGCTTATTGGAGACACCACTAGTCCCAACAGGGCCCAACTATGTGATAATCTCCAGAAGTGACACCGAAACACGGAGTGGTGTGAATGCTGTTTTAGTAATTCTGCTGAGCGGTCCGGGTTGAGAACCTCTGCAGCCGACCATGAGCCCTGTCAGCTCTTAGAAGCAACTAAGGCGGGCGGGGGGCGGGCGGGGCATTTGTATTAGGATCCCTGTGCCTCCACTACTCCTCTTCCCGTGTTCTAAAACGAGTGCTACTTTCTCGGAAAAGAGAGGAGGTGTG
>NW_011888915.1:4746031-4756653 GCF_000151845.1 Pteropus vampyrus
GGGAGGAGGCTCCTGTCACCATGGCTTATTGGAGACACCACTAGTCCCAACAGGGCCCAACTATGTGATAATCTCCAGAAGTGACACCGAAACACAGAGTGGTGTGAATGCTGTTTTAGTAATTCTGCTGAGCAGTCCGGGTTGAGAACCTCTGCAGCCGACCATGAGCCCTGTCAGCTCTTAGAAGCAACTAAGATGGATCGCCCCGTGGCCAGGCGGGCGGGGGGCAGGCGGGGCATTTGTATTAGGATCCCTGTGCCTCCACTACTCCTCTTCCCGTGTTCTAAAACGAGTGCTACTTTCTCGGAAAAGAGAGGAGGTGTGTGAGAACCAGACTGTCGTCCATCCCCATACCAATGCGGCGGAATCTAGGCTAGTGACGTTGAGGAGCTTTGAATCAGATATGATATTAGTTTTAAAGTTCACAGAACTGAATTTTAGCGTATCTAAACTAAATGTTTTAATAAGCGAAAGGCTCTAAAATTTATTAGGCAACAGAATGAGCTATCATCAAGTGAGCCCATACTCAGCAAACAAGGACGGCTAGACACTTACTGCACAGTTGTCAGCGGAGGAAAGAATTAAAATGACATGCTTCCACCCGAGTTCGTTATGATGCTTAAAGCAGATGATGTTGCTGGTTAAACTGGTGGGATTAAATTGGGAGTGGAATGAATTGCACTGGCTAGATATGGTTAGAGTCATTCACAGGCAAAATATCTAAACTTGAGATCAAGGGCAAGGGCAATATCACTTTCCTTTACTATTTCATTCTCTTCCCTGTGTAACTGAGGAGAGAAAAGAACCCCTACATGTGGGGCCACCTCACCTTCCAAGAGAAAGAAATCCTCCATGGCAAAAATGAGACTCAAACAACTGCGAATTTCCTAGCTTCCAGTTACTGGCCGGGGGAACAAATCTTTGTCACTACTAAAATAATGGACGCGTATAATTCAGTCTATTTTCTGCCTAAGACCTACAGTCCTCAAATGATGAAAAGGACTATCCGCGCCTGCTGGTCTGATGAGTTAATTCCGCAGGTTTCCTGGGTTTCCACATTAAGGGCTATTTTCTGAAAGCCAAATCGGAAAATGTGCATCTGGGTTTTCTGGGCCTGGTTTCCATGGTGAGAGGAGTAAAGGGAGGCCACCTTTCTTTTCTCTCCCCAGTAATTTTAAATACAATATCCGTATAATTTAATTCACCTCAAAATTGGTATTTCTAGTCTTTTCACAATATCCAGAGCTTGAAAATTGGAATCTGGTCAAGTTTCTCTGTGCCTCTCCATCTTCACCCTTATAATTAACAATTACTAACACTTATTGAAAGCCTTTTGTGGACCAGACAATGTGTTAAATGTTTTACATTCATTTACTCATTTATTTGTTTCTCGACAACCCTGTAAAGCAGACTATAATTATCAGCATTTAACAATGAGGAGAATAAGAAGCTAAGTAATTTGCCTAAGATTACATGACTAGTAATTGAAAAAGCCAAGATTTAAATCAAGCTCTGACTTTAGAAAATCAAGCTTTTCCCTGAAAGAGAGATAGAGAATTTTTTTTAAATGTCATTTGTGGTTCTTAAATGATTATAAGCCAACTTAGGTAGGCCAAACCGTTAGCAGTGTTTCTTGTTTCATTAAAAATTGAATATGTCTGTCATTGTTTATCTCTTTATCCAGAAGTCACTGCTGGCTTTGATTTTTGGCTGGGAGTCTTTCTAAGAGATACCATGCTTTCTCTTTTTAAAACTTATGTTCCCAATAATTTGTCAAAATCTACCTAACAGACATCCGCCAACACTCATTTGATAGCTTTCCTGTAAGATACTAATTAGCAATTAACCAGAAAGAAAAAAAAAATCTAGAAAAAACACTAGGATGCAATACTGAGTGAAGTTTATAGGGATATACGACATCTATTAAAATGAGATGCTGAGCATATTATGAAGGAGTTTCTTGGCTCTGGAAATGAGAAGACAAGCGGTCTGTCAGTTCTTACCCTCCTTCCGTTCACGATCTACTTTCGTGCTCCCTCCCATCACTCCAACCCTTCTTTCTCCCTACTCCGAGGTTTTTGTGAATGAACAGAAGCTAGATCACTTAGAGATTAACCAATGAAAACATTCTTCTCCAAATTAAAAAACAAATTCACTATAGAAAATGTGTAACATGCAGAAAGCAAAGGAAATATTCGATTAATCCCTCTACTTATAGGTATTTATGATTTCCTTGCAGAACATTTTATCTACACATGCAAACGCATAACATTTTTTTAAAAGTTGGGTCATACTGAATTTTTGTAACTTAAATTTATTTTTTAATGTAATCACAACAATAATGGGTATTGTATAGTGAGTATTTATTATATCCCAAGCACTTTAAGTTTTAACATTTATTGTATTATTAAATTCTCAAAATAATTCTATGAAATAGGTTTTTAGTATTATCCTGATTTCATAGTTTTAAAAAATCAAGACTAGAGAGAAAATGACATAATCATAATCATACAGCAAGTGACTGGTAGAGCACAAAGTTAAACCCAAGTCTGAAAACATATCTTGCCTAGAACACAGAGGGTGATGAAGATATAATGGCTGACAATTACTGAGCTCATTCTATGTGCCAAACGCTGTTATAAGTACATGTATTATGTCTTTTAAACTAAATACAATTCTATGGGGCAAGTACTATTGTTATTCCCACTGGAGATGTATAGACTGAGAAATTAAGCTCCACCCAAGAGGAAGCTATGGATATAGGCTTCAGGGTCTGATATCTGAGCCCTAACTCTTAACACTCTGCTGAGCTACCTGTGTCCAGTCCACAAACGCGCTTCAGCCAAAATTGAAACTGGCTTCTCCGACTCCAGACCCTGGGTCTTGACAACTAAAAGCACTTATTTTTTCATGCTCATATATATAACTATAGTTTTTAATTGTCACATGCTACAGAACAGAGGGCTGCATGAAAATTTATCTAACCCATTCTTATGGTTGAACATTAGGTTGTTTCTCATTTTGAAATATACATTTGTGATAAAAATCCTGGTAGCAGAAATATGTCCTGCAACTTAATTATTTCCTTGTGATAAATTCCCAAATAATTCCTTGTCAAAGGGTATATAAATACATTTCCCTTCTGAAGGCTCACACTGATTTCTACTCATTTGCTCTGGAAGCATCTGAGGCTATGCACTTCCTTGCATCCTCACCAGGACTGTATTATCATTATCTTAATCTTCGTGAAAAAGTAAGTGAAAATGGTATCTCATATGATATTAAAATTACATTTCTTTGACTTCTTTTGTAAATTCTTGTTCGTGTTCTTTGCCCATTTTCCATTAGGATGCTAATACTTTCATCCTATTCTGTTGTTTCTCAATGATTATGTAAAAAATTCTTCTACTTCCAGTCAAGATGGCAGAGTAGGTAAACATTGTGCTCACCTCCTCCCATGACTGCATCAGTATTATAAATTATAGAACCACCACCCTTGAGAACCACCTGAAGTCTAGGTGGACAGAAGTCCCATAAGTAAAAATATAAAGAAGAAGTCACGTGGAGGCTGGCAGAAGGGATGGATATGCGAACGGGGCTGTCTGCACATGTGGCAGTTAAGAAGCAGGAGGGGTGTTTCGGCTGCAGAGGTCCCCGCTAAAGAGCCAGGGGTCCCGGCCCCACACTCAGTTCACCAGCCCAAGGCACTAGTGCCTGGAAAAGGAGTCCCCACAACAGCTGGCTGTGAGAAACAGCAGGGAGTCAGTCTGGGTGAGATGGCCACCAGCTGGAAACCCAAGTGTCATCTTAAAGGGCCCGTGCAGACTCGCTCCCTTGCAAACACTCACCCTAAGCAAAGGGAGGGAAGCTCAAAAGGCACCAGGGCCATATAAGGAAGAACTGAATTGTTTGGCTTCAGGGCAAGGGCTGGAGGGGAGGCTTTCTTCGTCATTTTGTTCCTTTGTTGAGCCCTCCCCCACAGAGCCCAGGAGGCACAGGCAGGCACCATGTCAGAGTCTCCATTAACCCAGTTAACACAGCTCTGGCCCCAGCCGAGTGATTCTCTGAGACCTGCTCCACCGAATTCATACTCCTGGCCAGAACCTCTTTCAGTAGCTAACCCACTCAAGGGGGCCAGCCTTAGCCTGTGCTGCAGACTTTCTCAAAATTTCTCAAAGGTCCACAAACCCCAAACAAGCAGCAGCTGACCTTGGCATGCCCTGTACCTCTTACCAATGACCCCAGGCCTGGCACTAGTGGTAGCTGGCTACGGTTGACAGCAAAACCAATCTGAGGTGCCTCCAAGCCCAGCACAGACAGCTACCAATTGAAAATCATTTTATACCTCCTACCAGGTAGCCCCAGGCTGGATACAGGCAGTGGCTGACCTTGGCCTGCATTGGAGCCCTTCCCAAGAGGCCCCAGAACCAACATACCAGCTGGCTGGCTTCAGACCACACCGGAGCATCACCTAACTATCTCTACAAATGACATACCCAAAGGGCAGACTGGACAGGCGCCAGAGCCCCACTGAAACGAATCCTGCAACATGGGATCAGCCCCTGCACAATAGCTTGTCCACTGAAGTCATAGCCAGGCCTCACAGCCAGCTAGCCTAAGGGGTCAATCTCACCCACTGAGGTGCCAACAGCAACTAAAGCTCAACTACAATAGAAGAGCACACACGACCCACATCCCGAGATCAGCTGGCTCAGGTGAACAGGCAGACTGCACCACTGGGCTCCACAGGACACCTACTACATAAGGCCACTCTACTAAGACTGGGAGATGCAGCAGATCTATCTAACACATAGAAACAAACACAGGAGGCAGCCGAAATGAGGAGACAAACATGTCCCAAATGAAATAGGACAAAACTCCAGAGAAAGAACTAAACAAAATGGAGGCAAGCAATCTACCAGATGCAGAGTTCAAAACACCATTTATAAGGGTGCTCAATGAACTTAGGGGAAGAACAGATGATCTCAGTGAAAACTCCGACAGAGATAATAGGAAACATTAAAAAGGAGATAGAAAATAAAACAATCAGAAATTAATATAATAATGGAAATGAAGACTACATTGGCAATGTAGGAATGAACAGCAGATTAAAGGAAGCAGAGGACTGAATTGGCAGTTTGGAAAACAAGGAAAACATCTAACTGGAACAGCAAAGAGAAAAAAGAATTTTAAAAAATGAGGACAATTTAAGGGACCTCTGGGACAACATCAAACATAACAGCATTCACATTATAGGGGAACCTAAAGAAGAAGAAGAGAGAGAGCTAGATATTGAAAACCAATTTGAAGAAATAATGCCTGAAAACTTCTATAACCTAGCAAAGGAAATAGACATACAAGCCCGGGAAGCACAGAGAGTCTCAAACAAGACGAACCCAAAGAGGTCTTGACCAAGATACATCATAATTAAGATGCCAAAGATTAAAGACAAAAATCTTAAAAGCAGCAAGAGAATAGCAGTTAGTTACCTACAAGGGAGTTTTCATAAGACTATCAGCTGATTTCTCAATAGAAACTTTGCAGGCCAAAGGGATTGGCATGAAATATTTAACATGATGAAAAACAAGGATGAACAACCAAGATTACCCACCAAGTCTATTGTTTAGAATTAAAGGGGAGATGAAGAGTTTCCCAGATGAGAAAAAGGTGAAGGAGTTTATTACCACCAAACCAATAATACAAGAAATGTTAAAGGAACTTAAGGAAAAAAAGATAAAAAATATGAATAAGTAAATATCACAAAGAAAAAAATATTCTTACTGACAAAGGCAAACATGTAATAAAAGCAGTGAGTAAACCAACACTAAAGCTAGCACAAGGGTTAAAAGCCGCAAGTAGGATGATCGTGTGTAATTACAACAGGAAATTAAAAAATATAAACACACAAGAAGTAAAAAATAACGACAAAAACATAAACATGGAGGGGGTGAGTAAAAATGGTAGTAATTATAGAATGTGTTTGAACTTAAGTGTCTCAATTTAAAATAGACTGCTATAATCATACCTTGGTATATACAAAGCACATGGCAAGTACAAATCAAAAATATACAAGACATACACAAGGACTAAAGAGAAAGAAATCCAGACACAACACGACGGCAAGTCAACAACATACAAGAGAGCAAGACAATAAGGAATGGAGTACTACAGAAACAATCAGAAAACAACAAAATGGCGATAACATTATGCCTTTCAATAACTCTTTTAAATGTAAATGGATTAAATGCTCCAATCAAAAAATGAATGGATTAAGAAGTGGTACATATATGCAATGGCATATTAGCCATAAAAAAGAATGAAGTCTTACCATTTACAACAACATGGATGGACGTAGAGGGTATTATGCTAAGTGAAATAAGTCAGATGAAGACAGACAAATGCCACACAATTTTACTAACATGTGGAATCTAAAAAACAAAACAAAACAAATGAATAAGCAAGACAGTCATAAACTCATAGATGCAGAGAACAAACTGATAGTTGCCAGATGGGAGGGGGTTTGGACACTGGGTGAAAAAAGTGAAGAGATTAAGAAGTACGAAATGGCAATTACAAAATAGTTATTGGGATGTAAAGTACAGCTTAGAGAATATAGTTAATATTGTAATAACTATGTATGGTGTCAGGTGGGTACAAGACTTATCGGGGAAATCATTCCATAAGTTATAAAAATGTCTAACCACTATGCTGTACACCTAGACTGATACAATATTGAATGTCAACTGTAATTAATTTTTTAAAAAGAATTCTTGCCCTTTACATATTGAGAATATTAAGTTCTAGTGGATCATACGTATTACAAATATGATTTCCTACTTTTTAGTTGCTGTTGTTCTTATGGCATTTTTAGCATAAATATCTATTTTCTAACATCATTGAGTCATTAGTTTTTTTACTTTATAGTTTCTATCTGTGATGCTGTTCTTAGCAAGACCTTCCTACCTCGTTTTTAGAAATAGTTACCTTTTACTTTTATTATTGTTATAGTTTCATTTTTTACTTAACCTAGCTATATATTGACTAAAGATATGCTGTAAGGATCCATCCGACTTTACTTTTTGTTGGATTACTAAATAAAACCATGTATTATCTAAGATCCTTTTTATACTGATTTGAAATGTGTTTATCATAAACTCTGTATGTTTATGTACTAGCACCTATATCCTGTGGCTTTCAAATCCTAATTTTTGTGGCTGTATAGATAGTTTACTACATGGGATGCAAATCTCTCTTTATGCTTTTTCAGAAAATCTTCGTTATTCATACATTTTTTGTAAATCAAATTTAGAATTATTCTTGTAAAGTCTATTATTTCTAATTACATTAAAATTATAGATTAGCTTTAGAGCCTTTTTTTACATCCTGACCAGAATCTACTCTCCAGTTGTTTTAAAATCTGAAAACCAAATGATGGAAATCTAAATAGCTAATAAACACATTAAAATGTGGCTAAGCTTGTTAGTAATCAGAGGAATGACGATTTAAATGACAATGAAAGACTATTACACACTAGACTGGTAAAAATCAAAAGATGAGTTAATTTCGAGTGTGGGTAAGAAGGTGAGCGAAAGGAAGGCTTACACATCACTGGTCCTATTGTTAATTGGTACAAACACTTCAGTAAATAGTTTGGTGTTATCTGTTGTATATGAAGATACACATTCCATCTCCAGCAGTTCCCCTCCCAAGAATATACCCTAAAGAGGTGTGGACTTAGAGGAGTCTTACATGTGCAAGAATATTCACGAGAGCATTGTTCATGATACTCCCAAACTGAGAACAATCCAAATAGCCCAACGATTGGATAGGTAGGTAAATTACAGTATATTCATATAGTACTGAATGTGAACAAACTGAAACTATGTGTGGCAATTAGGATAAATCTGATACACATATTCCTGAGCAAGAAAAGCAAGACACCAAAGAAACAAGTAGGATTTAACATAGGAGATTTACATATACACACATATACATTATATGCACATGCATGTTATATATACATATATGTGTACACATATATAACATGCAAGGAAAACAAAAGTATTGCTTAGAAGTGCATATGTGGGTAGGAAATCTATGTAGAAAGGGAACAAAATTACTAACATAAATTCAAGATAATGGTTACCTCCAGGGTCGTGAACAGGACAAGACACAGTGGTGGGGTCAAGATCCTATTTTGTGACCTGCATCATAGCACCTGGCCATTTATTTGCTTTTAACTACTCATTAAATTGTTTTTTTTTTTCTATTCTGAAATTAGGTATAGAAATACTTTAAAAACCAAATGAAATGCCCGATGGCTTTTTGAAGGAAGCTGAGTCCCTCTCACCTCTCTATTTGTACCCTCCCTAAAGGGTTGATAAAAGCCCCCCATTATTTTCCTGCTCTGGTTTTTCAGCTCTTTGAAGGCTCAAAGAATTACCCATCTGTTGTGCCTTTGCATGTTATGTTTTTTATTAATGTTCTACCAAAATTCCTCAGTACCTAGCACACCATGAATGTTTGTTGAAAGAATGAATATATATTCAAATGTCTTAATGCTGGAAATCAGAATATGTAGAAAAGCAAAAGGATATTCATAGAGACTCCAAGAACAGTCCAAGGGGACAGAATTTGTCCCCTTATTCTGTTTATGCTTATTCTGTTAGGTATTTTGTTAGCACAATGGTCTCTTTATCCCTCAGAGTTCTCTAAGTGAGATTCTGTCACCTGGGAGACTATCTCAGATGACTTGCTGTGAGATACTGAGAAGGGAAAGCAGAACGATGGCCCGTTCCATCCAGTCTGTGGGGTACCAGGGGGTAGGGCCATTATCTCCTAAATTGTATGAGGAGCTGTGGCTTACAGAGAGGATACAGTGATGCATAAAAGGTGACTCCACTAGGGAATGAGGTCTGCTTAGTCCTTCTACAGCTGGCTCCTACAGTCACAGCCAGTCCTGGGCATTCGGTCTCCAATTGGATGCTGTCCACAGGATTTTACTTAGAACTTGAGTGCACTGGGCGGGGCAAGCCTGTGTGCACAGGCCCCACGTCACACCAATTTCCTTTGTCCGGAGCAAGCACCTTACTACCAGGGGCTTGCATCAACTGTATGTAGCTTTGGGCTAAAACTCCCATTAAGGATATTCACCTCTCTAGAAGCATGCCTGATTTTCTGAGCACTTTCTAGGTGCCAGGCACTGTGCTGAGATTTTAGCATGTACTATCTCACTTAATTTGTCACCTCTGTAAAGACTGCTGCCTTATCATTCTGATTTTATTGGTGAGAGTTCTCAAGCTCAGCCACCGACTTGTTCAAGGTCACAATAAATGATGAAGGCAAGTTTTGAACTCAGATGGCACAGCTCCAGAGCTAATAGTTGCAACCACAGCTTGATTCATCGATTTAGCATCAATCGTTAATTCAATAAATGTCTCAAGTAAGCCTAAATGCCAGGTTCAACACTGGACACAAGCAGATAAGATACCTGCTTTTGCTTCATGTTTCATTCTCCCTACTCCACTCCTCAGGAGTTAGGGATATTCTTGAAAGAGTATGTAGATTACAGAAGGTTCACTTTGTGTCAAACTGCTTAGAGATTGCATAACTGGGAGTTTCCATTGGTGGTAAAATTGACTGTAGCTTTGCCTTGCACTGGAGTCCAAACAACTGTTACTAAATATAAGTGCCCCACAGCTGTAAAACATTTTATCTTAGAGTGCCCACTCCCTCTTCTCTACCCCTCTACCCCCCATAGCAGGCTGCAAATGCTGCCCTACCTCTTCAGGATGGCTGCAGTGGAGAGCCAATCCAATGTATGTAGCATCAAATTCTGCGCATTGTTTCCCACCGTAATAGAAATTTCAGTCCTTTAGCATAAACCTGCCAAATCAATACAACAAATAACATCTCAGCCTTCTTGATTTCAGGGCCAGCCACACATTTGAGACCTGATGGTATCTAATTTTTCATAGGTGCATGTTCTAAATAAGAAAATAATGTATCCCCTAAGGCCTGTGCATGCCTGTAATGTGGGTTGATAAATGAGCCTCTGGAGAGAGATTAGAAAATTAGAAATTTTTGCCTGCTGTGAGCAATCTATTAATGAATGACAAGCATCTATAAAAGTGTTTGTACCCTTTACCCTGATATTTTGCCTTTGGAGGATCGTGTTGGAAAAATAGGCTTGTTAATGTCTCAGGGAGTAAAAAGGACCTAATTTTTCTGTGTTTGCAGCACCTGAGATGTTCAACTCCAGAGGAGAAGCAGGCTATTCCTTCGCTGTTGACTGGTGGTCCCTGGGAGTGACAGCGTACGAGCTGCTGAGAGGCCGGGTACTGTAGAATTGCATTTCTTTCGTTATTCTTCCAGCAAGTTGCAGTTTTAGAATGAAAAAAATATGTTTTTATTTGTTGTTGTTTTTTTTTTTTTTTTTTTTTGCTAAAAATCAAGCAGTTTGAGAGGTGAAAGCCACTATGCCATGTGGTGCTGATAACGACCTTGGGATTTCTGCACACATTCATTCACTCTCCTACATATGGAACCGAGCATGCGAGTTCACATGAAATTATGCAGATAAAATTAAATGACTGATGTGGAGATTATAACGTCTCGGAGAG
>NW_011888915.1:4756703-4767692 GCF_000151845.1 Pteropus vampyrus
CATCATTTTCTCCCATCTAACATTTTACCTTTTCCACCTCGTTTATTCTTTATATGTTCATCTTAATTTATATGCTCTCTCAGTACTGTTTGATATATCCTGTCATTGCACACTGTAATTTTTCTTTATAGTGTATATTTATTTGTGGTTTCCCTAAGTAAACTCTAGCCTCCACTAACAGAAGTCATTCTCTCTTGTACAAGGCCCAGGAGAGGTGCTGGAACATGTGGAATATAGTAGGCATTTAATAAATATTTGGCAAATGAGTAAATCTATAATCCTAGTAGTTGATGAATTAACATGGATTTTTTAAATTTTGAACTAGGAAAATAAGTTATATTGTATAAGACAAAGGCAATTTGACTTTTTAATAAGTTGACAGGCCATGAGGATTTTTGAAAAGTATTAAATTCAGTCATATGGCCTTCTAAAGTGAATGAACGCACTCTTAAACCAATTGCTTGTGGCATCCATCAGTTAATTATTTGTTTATCAAATCATTTTGTGGTTTTAGATGGCTAAGAAACAGTAGGTTAAGAAGCAGCAATGAATCAAAGAATAAAATTAGGGGAAAAAATACATCTGCACACACATGTAACCCTTTGAGTATGCCAGGCCTGACCTAACTCTTAATGGTAGACATTAAATGAATTACATGTAGAAACTCATGATGCCCTTCAGCTAGCAAATAGTCAATAAACACTGATGATGATGATGAGGTTCCTAGTACTCCTTTCCTGATATTGAGTTACATGGGTCATTTCCACTGTGTCTTTACTGAGACAAGTAAATTAGCTATGGTTCCTTATTTGGTCTCTAGGGAAGGCATACGTGGCAGGTATTTTTAAACCTTGCATAAAAGGTAAAGTTTGGCTAGTCTCCTTTTAGGGGGTCAACTGCTAGCACTTCAACATGCTATGTGTGGAGTTAAGCCTGTCTTCACATCATCTTTATTGATGACTCGCCTTGCTGTTCACTGTTCGCATTTATATCTATCCCTTTCTACACTGTGTCAATAACAATAAAAATATCTCTCTTCTGTACTGTGTCTAATATATCTTAGCCACTCTATTGGGAACTTTACACATATTATGCCATTGAATTTTCCCAATAATCTCATGAGGTGTTTCAATTTACAGATGAAGGAATTGGAACTCAAATTGAGTGACTCTGTTTAGCCCTCAAATTCTTTTGCCTTCAGAGCTCCAACACTTAATTATATTACCTTTTAATACCGATTTACAACAAGGGAAAAATTCAACTCCTCCATTTCTCCCAGTGTAGTTCATTAGTCCACAGTCATTGACTGAGCATCTCAGAAAGGCCAGGCAGATACTTAGTATATATTAACTGTCTTATTGTTGTTTCAAATGGAGATTTTTTTTCATTCAAAAAACACGTAATGAGCACCTACTAGGTGGTAGGTCTCATGTACAAAACGTGAGTATGGTATATAATCTTTGGTTTTAAGTAACTCACAGTTTTCATAAAAGAAATTCTAGCATTAATAATTCCTTTATGAAAGAGAGATTTACTATAGGTAAAGACTGCCCTCTCGTGGACATTTGTGAAAACCGTAATAAAGTCTTGCTTTTTCCCACCCCTGAAATAAAAACCATAAAAGAATCTGGTTCTCTCAGAGGTGAAAATACATTTACTTCATAGTAAAACTTGCCACCCCACTCCATGGAACCAGGTACTCATAGCATTTGGTATGGGGTTGAAGTTTTCTGGCTAAATTTCTTTTCTGAACTTATTCGTTACGATTTAAACGAGTAAAAAGAGCTGTGCGGTAAAACTCTGGATCTCTTTATAATCAACACATAAATAACAACTTTTCAAAATTTCCATTTACTGAGCACTTGTCCAATACTTTATGTAAATACTTATATAATTGATCTTACAAAACAGTTCCAAATTGGCATCTCAGAGGTGAATTTAGCCCACAGAAACGTTTTGTTTGGCTCAGCAGAATTACCAACTTTTAAGAATTCTGAGATTTCACAGGACACTATAGATTTCTGGCACAATTTTTTTTAAGTATGTGATCTGGCCACACTGGGCCATATATGCATGTGGCAACACAACTACCAACTGGAAGGAATGAGAAAATGATACTGAGATTTTACTAGTTGAAAATTTAGCTTGGAAACATTTGCAAAGCAAAATTTTTTCTTTTATCCTATAAAATGAAAACTCTTCTTTTCTCCCTTAAGAGACCGTATCATATTCGCTCCAGTACCTCCAGCAAGGAAATCGCACATATGTTTGAGACAGCTATTGTAACTTACCCTTCTGCCTGGTCACAGGAAATGGTGTCACTTCTTAAAAAGGTAAGAAGGACTGCATGACAAAAGTGATAAAAAGAAGCATGCTCTCTGATTTGAGATTAGAAGTTAGTTTACAATATTGGAGGCAGTCATAATAATATACATTTCTAGAGTGGGGTTTGTAGCTAACAGCTTTCAAATACATGACTTCATTAAGGCAATGCACATGTCCTCTGGTATGTCCCAAAGCCATCTCAAACTATGTAGAGTGTGCTCAAAATGGAGTTCTGAAAGTCTCTGTATTTCCTGGACTTTCTCCAATGTCCCCTCTCTCAGTGACTGTCCTCTCTATCCATCCACTTATGCAAGCCAGAAACCAGAAATCATTCATCATCCCCACATCCAAACCATCACCAAGTTCTGTAATTTGACCTTTTAAATATTTTTTGAATCTGTTACTTCCCTCCATCTCCACTGCTATCTTCCTAATCTTGTTGCCATCAAGTCTTGCTTAATACTGGTTTCCCCTTGTACACTTTTACACACTCCATCTGTTCTTCATTCTGCCCCATAGTGATCTGTTCAAAGCAAACTTCATTGTCTTCCCATTGTTCTTCGAATAAAGATCAAAATAATTTGTTCAGTAAAAACGTTCTAACACCTCTCAAACCCTATTTTTGACTTTTGTCCCCCTTTGGATTACACATAAACTGCACTGACCTTTTTCTCTTCTCTCTCCTTCCATCCCTTCACCCTCGTCTATCAGGCTCTTACCACAAGCCCTTTGCACATGCTCGTTCAGCTGCCTAGAACATTGCCCCCCTCCCAGCTTTTCCAGCTCCCTCCTTTAGACCAGTACTACTCAGTGTGATTCACTGACTGGTTCAAGTCCATGAATTGTTTCTTACAGGCTCATGACAAGTATGGAAACTGAGAGAAACATTTAGAAATTTTTATAGCAATTTGCTATTGCTGACGCCTCTAAGCATATGGTTAGTGGACTCATCTCACCGAACAGGGCGCAAGCCTATTTGGTGATGTAGAATTCAAATCGCTAATTGCACTGGTGTGGAGTCGCACGCTAGCCATGCACAAGAACACCACGTACTGGTTTCAATGTGCTGGAAATGAGAACAAACAAGTGAACAAACGACTGGCCCCTCTACATAGTTTGAAAAGCACAGTTTTAGATCTCAGCTCAAATATCACTTGGGAAGCCTCCCTCTGTTTTAAGCTTACGCCACGCTATCATTCCATCATAGCATTTTGCACAATTTGAAGTTATGCATTATGTGTGTGTGATTCTTGGATTAATGATGATTGTCCTCTGAGCCTCATAAGGGAGGGACCACATCTGCTTTGTTCACCGTCGTTTCCCCCACTTCAAACACAGAGCCTGACAGGTGGTAAACTTTGGTGTTTGAATTAAGGCGGTCCATAACCTTCATCAGATTTTCAAAGTGCCCATGTTCCCCCCAAAAGGAGCTCAATCTTATGTATTGAATGATTACATGAGAGGAAGAATGTGGAGCCCAAGAGGATGTGCTTGGCTTTTGTCAAAGAAAAAAAAAAATGCCCAGGTGGCAGCTGGTCAAGGAAAAGAGGTTTGAGGACTAAGGATTCAAACCTGTATCTCTTGTCTACGGGCTGAGTTCCCTGTTTCGGAATAAGGACAGTGCCATCGGTAATGTCAAAATGAAGATTAGAGGGGTCATGTTCCAAAAGCAAATTTTCCTCAGTTCCAAGACAGCCCTCTCCACCCCAGAGTTGCACCCTGATGATCTCTGGCTGTCACCTCCAGGACATTTCTCAGGTGGAACTGACATTTCCTGCCAGAGATAGAGGGTTGATGTGCTGTTGGCTCTGGAGTGGTTGAGGTGAAAAACACCTCTAATCCCAGTTCGTAAAACCCAGAACTTCACAGTAACCTAAGGTACATCTTATCTGCATCTCCCCCAGTATATTTTGATTAGCTGTAAAATAGCTGAAACATTTAATGAAAAATGAATTTCGTTTGTAAAAATGGATGCACGTTCGCTACCTATTAATAGCGGACCTTCTCTTAGGCACTTCGCATACATGCCTCATCTAATTCTAGCTGCAACCTTATGAAATAGATTACTCTCACCATTTTACAGATGGGTTTACACAAACTGAGATTTAGAAAACTTGCTCATAGTTAGGAAGTAGAGGAATCGTCAATCAAAGATATGTTCGACTCAGTAGGACAAGCTATTTTCACTCACTACATTGTGAAAACCAACTTACAATTCATTCTAACCATGCATTGCTGCATTATCTGCTTATGCATGCAGTATCTGCATCATTTGTTTACAGGGTTAGGGAAGGGGAGCGCTGCCTTGTTTCTCTCACTCCTACACTTGAGAACATTCAGAGGGAATTACTGTGTTTTTATTGCGCCCTGTTTTGACCTTCCTTGTGACCTTGATGTTTGTATTCCATCGGCAGCTACTTGAACCTAATCCAGATCAACGGTTTTCCCACTTGTCTGACCTTCAGAGTTTCCCATATATGAATGACACGAACTGGGATGCGGTTCTGCAGAAGAGGCTCACTCCAGGTTTCACTCCCAATGTGAGTCAATCCCAACAAGCCCATACTAACTCCCATTCGGTGTGCGGTACGGTGTGTGCCAGATATACACGTGGTCTCATTAGATAAGCACACTGGTATTGTGAGGCAGCCCCAGCTCCTGTTGGCCACCAAAAGCCACACGGCTGGCAAGTGGCCAAGTTGAGATTCTAATCCAGGACCGTGTCTGGATCTGTAGCTTCTAACCACTTTTTGTGACATGCTTTTATCTGGAAAGAAGCCCCAGTCCTCCTAATACGTAAGCCCTCACTTAACATCGCCGATAGGGTCTGTGACTTTAAGAGAAACAACATGTAACACAACCATGTGACCACAGGCTGACTGACACTAACAATTTTATAACGAACCGGAACGTCAAGGATCTGCTGTAGTCATTTCTAGGAATCTTCTCTTTGAGAAAAAACAATGCTTTCTCTGATTCCAAAGATGCAGAAACTCTGACCCATGGGGTTCCATGAGTCAAAGGGTTGCAAACCGTTGGGGTTGGCATGAGATATTATTTTCACCATTCACCCCTCTTCCTCTGGTAGTTCTATGCCGGGAGCTACATTCATAACAATGAAAAAGCCAAAGGGAAATAATCCCCACCGCATGGGTCCCTGGCCAAGGGGCATCTGTGGCGGGCTGAAAACCCCTGGAACACGCGAGAGTCGAGAAGCTGAGGCCTCCGGGGCCCAAGCGAGGCCTGTAGCTCCCTCTCTCACCCCACAGCCTGATTCCACACATTCACTTGTAGGCAGATTGGCAGAATAACGTTTTTAAGGGGGCTGTAGAGACAACTCAGAGTTTCCTGTCCTTATTTCCAAGCCAGGTGCCTGCTGTGGGACGGCGGGACTGTGACCCTTCCTGTGCAAACGGCAGGGACACACTCTGTTGGGGTCGGGCGAAGTGCGCAGGGAGGGGAGGGAGAAGGCGCGCGCTGGGATTCTGGGGAACCAGCACCTTGCAGAGCAACAGGAGATTGGGGCCAAGGACTTACCCGGCCACCTTGCAGAATCCAGTAGAGGCCTCTGGTACCAGGGTTCCTATGTCGCCATGGAGATCTCGGCACCACCTCCTGCCGCTTCCACTTGGAGGCGCTGCAGTGCTGCAGCTAACATCGGTGCTGCCTTAGCCGCTCTGCGCACGTTCTCACCTCGTTGCGAATCCGAATCACCTGGGGGCTCGTGAAACGTGCGGTTTCCTCGTGTTCAGAAACACCGATTCGCGAACTCCAGCTGGGGAGCCGGGAATCCTCGGCCAGCATCAGGTGATGCTGATCTGCACGACCGTTAGAACACGCTCTGAGACACATAACCCAAAAACTCAAACTTCAGAAAAATAACTGTCATTTGATTTTCTTTCTAACTCACCGAAGGCTCATGGGGAGTTTAGAACAATAAATAAAATGTAAAATGAAAGAATATGAAAAACCATGCTGGCAATACATTGTCCCAAACGTAGAGTGGGAGTCTTCAGCTTCTTATCCTTGGGCTGCTCCATTAAGACCAAGTGTGTTTCTCTGCCTTCGGCCTGGTGTATTTTTAGAATGATACAGGAATCTAAGGAGTGAGCCTACCTGTCTTCCTTGCAGAAAGGCAGGCTGAACTGTGACCCCACCTTTGAACTCGAGGAAATGATTTTGGAGTCCAAACCTCTTCACAAGAAAAAGAAGCGTCTGGCAAAGAAGGAGAAGGAGATGAGGAAATGCGATTCCTCTGAGGTGAGCAGGACCCCGCCAAACTCAGGGTCAGTGGGAACTTCCAGGTGGCTGCCATTCGTGTGAGAGCTTCTGTTCGGAGGTCTTCACTTTGCCTCGGATGGTCACCCATCCATCCACACAGCCATTCATTCATCCTCTCACCTGCTCAACAGATAGCCATCCATCCTTCCCTCCATCCATTTATTTAGGCTACTTTTGTAGAAAACCTATTATCTACCAGGCCCTATGTTAAGTACTGGAGATAGTTACGAGATAGAATTCCTGCATTCAAGGGCATCCCTGTTCTCAAAGATATAGTCTTGTGGTGAAGATAGCTCTGCAAGCAAATAAGTATCCCCAATGTCCTTAATTTCTCTAGGGACCACTATACCCTTTAATTAATCAAAGTCCATATCCTGTTGGTCACAGAACTGGTCTCTTGCCAGATTCCCACCTTTAAGTGCTTTCAAGAGCCCTCCAAGGGATGCCCAGCTGTGCCACAAACCCATCTTGCTTGTTCTCTGTCACTTCGACCATCTTCTTCCTAATCATCTGCTGTTCATTTCATAACCAACTGGCGTCTCCAGGCTTACTTTTCTCTATGTCCCTACAGAGCTTGCCTCAAGCTGGATGCAGACTCCTTGTAACAAGCCCCCAAATGTAGCAAAGGCCAAGAGATCATCTTTATTATACGTTTCCTCAGGTTTTAGAGATAACAGCCGTATGTGAGTTAACTTTTTACCATGCCGGCCAGACCCTCCACGATCTGCCCGCCTTTCTCGCCCACTCCTGTACTATGCCCCTCACGACCCTCCAACCACACAGACCTGGCAAGTGTGTGAGCCTCAAGCACTGTACGTTTTGTTTTTCTTCAGGACCCTCGCTCTTGCCTTTTTCTGGAATGTTTCCTTAAATCTTCCCATAGGGGGCTTCCTCTCATCCTTTGCACCCTAAATACTACCTTGTCAAAGGTGAGGTTCCTTCGCCATCACTCTCTTCCTTAATCCTTATTTTTAAATTCCTTTGTGACATTAACATAGTTTATGAATGTTTCTATGTTTATTTGTGTTTCTTTTTCTATCACACGAAAATGAAGCTTCTTGTGGGTGAAGATCAGGTCAGGCTTTCCCGCCACTGTCTTTGTGGCACCACACAGTGCCTGTAACGGAGCAGAGGCTCAATAGGTAGGAGGCTCAATACATTAAAAAGGAAGAAACTTTATAACTGGACAGTGGAAATGGTTACTGCTGTCCTTACAGTTCCAAGGTCAAGCTCCTTCCATGGGACATCTTCCTAGGGTCCTCTCTTGTCTTCATCCTGCCCCACCCAGCCACCAGGTTGCAGTAGCAAGTGTCCCTCCCTTGACAGGAAAGGCTCTGAGCCACTTACACACAGTACAGACTCCCAACAATTTCTAATACCAAGCAAAAGAAAAAAGCAGTTTCCTCCTTCTCCTAGGTGTCATATCAAACTCAGAATCATTTACTAAGAAGTGGCTCTGGCCATGATAAAAACAGGCTTTTACATCGCTAATCGGAGAAGTTTACATCCTCTTGATTTTTTTTATTGTGTGTTTAACTTTTTTATTGCGGTAAAATATGTGTAACATAAAACTTGCCATTTTGACCATTTTTAAGTGTGCAATCCAGTGGCATTAAGTACATTCACAGTGTTGTGCAGCCATCACCATCAGTATTTTCAAAATTATTTATTACTCCAACTCTATTTATTTTTTATTTCTTTCAGCAATGTGTTTTACTTTTCAGAGTACAAATATTGCACCTCCTTGGTTAAACTTTTTCTAGGAATTTTATTCTTTTGGTTACTATGGAAATGGAATTATTTTCTTAATTTTCGTGGATTATTAAGTACTGTTTATAGAACCATAACTGATTTTTTCTGTGTTGATTTCGTACATGGTAACTTTGCTGACGTGTTCGTTAGCTCTAGTAGCTTCTCGTGGATTCTTCGAGATTTTTATATATAGGACCACGTCATCTGCAAATAAAGGCAGTTTCACTTCTTCCTTTCCAGTTGGATGCTTTCATTTCTTTTTCTTGCCTAATTGCTCTGGGTAGAGTCCCAGAACAATGTTGAACAGTGATGATGAAAGCAAGTGTCTTTGTTTTTTTTCCAATCTTAGGGAGAAAGATTTTCGTTTTTACCATTGAGAATGTTAGCTGTGGGTTTTTTGTAGATGCCTTTATCATGTTATATTTACATAACATTTTATATATATGTTTATGTAAATATTTTATATACATACATAGAAATATATTTATCATACATGTAACATGTATATAAATACATACATATATGTGCACATAAATATATAAACTCATATGTCTGTAAAATAAACATGCAAAATATATGAAAATAAAATTTTATGTAAATATGTTAAAATATGTAATATTTTGTTTATCTATTTTCGCATATATTTTATAGAATAATTTAGTGTTAAAAATGATTTTCCTAAAATCTTGACGTAAAACTTCTGCTCCAAGGAGCTGTCAGATTGTTTCTCCTGTATCTTCATGTCTCTCATGATACCAGAAACGTCGGGGTTACAAGTGCCCCCATTTGAGAATAAGAGTGAAGCACAGTGGTCTTTTTTCTCTCCTTTGTTTTGCTTCCTTTCCTGCTTCTTGAAATTTCCTCTCCTTTTTGTAGTTTCCTCTCTTATCACTTAAATATTTTCCCAGGAAAGAAAGAACACTCTTTAGTACTTGAGGACTTAGTATTTTCTAATTCCTAGATTAAAAAAAAAAATGAATGAATTATATTTTTTCCTTAGAGAAAAATGTTTCTCATCAGGAGTGATTTGGAAGTTCTTGGTTGCAGACTTTTCAAACACTGGATCTGGGGTTGACGCTGTCCTGAGCCTGATGATCGTCCTTTATTTTTTTAGGTTAAATTTTTCTCATGATGATGGAGAAGTCATCGATAGGTGTTGAAAGCCAGACAGTGAAATGTCAAAGCACACGTTTTTAATGACTGAAAGTCCCAAATAAAGACAGCTCTGCTCACTGCACCCTAACTCTATTCAGTCAACCCCAGCACAGCTGTCGAGGGGGGACATTCGATCAGAATTCAGTGTGGGGATGTTTCTAGGCTATTTATTAAATCCAAGTAGAGCCTCTAAACCTTTCATCTGAGGGACAGGAGATGAGAGGTGAGTAAGTAATTAGCTCAATAAACCCTCGTCGCGACCTGCCTTGAAGCCATGCTTTCTTCTCGGGCTGAATGGCTGGCTGAAAGACATCAAGCTCATGAGCCATAACTCAGGTGTTCCTTGCAGGCTCGTTGTTGGGGAGCAGAGTGTTGGTGTACTTTATCCTCTTGCTGTTTCTTCCCTATCTGCTCCTCTATTATTTTAGCTGGGGTCTCACTCAGGCTAGCATCCATTTTGAAGATACATAGTACTTCTTCGATTTGGGCCATTCAGTGAACAGACAATCGGTTATTGGCTGTTTGAGGATCCTTGTTGGTCTGCTAACTATACTTCTATTTTTTATTTTCATTGTTCACCTGGAAGACATGCCTTCTTCAAGAGCACCTTGAATCTGTCCAAAAGGAGTTCATAATTTTTAACAGAGAAAAGTAAGTAGCTTCTGGAAGAACAGCCCAGCAAGAATGTAGTGTGTCAGCTAGCCTTTACTTGCAAAAGGTGAATATGTTTATTAATATTTTAATTCAAACTACAAAAATGATGCATATCCATAATAGAACATATGAAAATTTCAGAAACCTTTTTTTTTCTTGCAAGAAATTTCAAAAATTGTAATAGGGGAATGAGCTTAGCATCAAATTACTGTTTCTAAGAAGGGCAGAGAAATTGGGAGAGAAATTGGGGACTTACACATTTAAAATCGGTGACATCTTTAAGACAGTTTCATGCCTCTTTATAAATTGTTGGGCTTCATACTATCATTCCAAAATCTTAAATCTTTTTTTTTTCAGTGAATAAACAAACCTTCTTCTTTTTTTTTTTCCTTTTAAGAGTAAAAAGGAACTTTAATACAAGACAAGCACCTCTAGCCTCGGAACAAACCAAAGACCCACAAGAAGAGGATGGCCAGAATAACAACCTGTGAAAGCCTCAACATCTTCTTCTTGGGACATTTCCTGGCACCTCAAACCAGGAACTGCGATTTCCACGTCAGGAAGAGCTGACAGTAGTTCTCGCCTCTCCACACCTCACACACCTTAGAAAATATGAGTGCACACCTTTGGAAGGGGGCGGCATGACACAGTGGAGAGTCCCCTGGGCTCCTGGGAGCTGGTTGCATCACTAATTAACCACGTGACCTTGAGCAAGTCACTTAACCGCTTTCTCTGCTTTGATTTATTCATCTAAAATGAGAGAGTTATACTAGATGAGCTCTACTCTGCCTTTTGACTGCTACCATTCTGTTATCCTAAAGA
>NW_011888915.1:4767742-4779697 GCF_000151845.1 Pteropus vampyrus
AGTTCTTGGTTGCAGACTTTTCAAACACTGGATCTGGGGTTGACGCTGTCCTGAGCCTGATGATCGTCCTTTATTTTTTTAGGTTAAATTTTTCTCATGATGATGGAGAAGTCATCGATAGGTGTTGAAAGCCAGACAGTGAAATGTCAAAGCACACGTTTTTAATGACTGAAAGTCCCAAATAAAGACAGCTCTGCTCACTGCACCCTAACTCTATTCAGTCAACCCCAGCACAGCTGTCGAGGGGGGACATTCGATCAGAATTCAGTGTGGGGATGTTTCTAGGCTATTTATTAAATCCAAGTAGAGCCTCTAAACCTTTCATCTGAGGGACAGGAGATGAGAGGTGAGTAAGTAATTAGCTCAATAAACCCTCGTCGCGACCTGCCTTGAAGCCATGCTTTCTTCTCGGGCTGAATGGCTGGCTGAAAGACATCAAGCTCATGAGCCATAACTCAGGTGTTCCTTGCAGGCTCGTTGTTGGGGAGCAGAGTGTTGGTGTACTTTATCCTCTTGCTGTTTCTTCCCTATCTGCTCCTCTATTATTTTAGCTGGGGTCTCACTCAGGCTAGCATCCATTTTGAAGATACATAGTACTTCTTCGATTTGGGCCATTCAGTGAACAGACAATCGGTTATTGGCTGTTTGAGGATCCTTGTTGGTCTGCTAACTATACTTCTATTTTTTATTTTCATTGTTCACCTGGAAGACATGCCTTCTTCAAGAGCACCTTGAATCTGTCCAAAAGGAGTTCATAATTTTTAACAGAGAAAAGTAAGTAGCTTCTGGAAGAACAGCCCAGCAAGAATGTAGTGTGTCAGCTAGCCTTTACTTGCAAAAGGTGAATATGTTTATTAATATTTTAATTCAAACTACAAAAATGATGCATATCCATAATAGAACATATGAAAATTTCAGAAACCTTTTTTTTTCTTGCAAGAAATTTCAAAAATTGTAATAGGGGAATGAGCTTAGCATCAAATTACTGTTTCTAAGAAGGGCAGAGAAATTGGGAGAGAAATTGGGGACTTACACATTTAAAATCGGTGACATCTTTAAGACAGTTTCATGCCTCTTTATAAATTGTTGGGCTTCATACTATCATTCCAAAATCTTAAATCTTTTTTTTTTTTCAGTGAATAAACAAACCTTCTTCTGTGTACCCTCCTCCTGGGGATGCTTACTTTATCTCTTACAGATCTTTGTTTCTGTTCTTTTTTTTTTTTTTTTTTTTTTCCCTTTTAAGAGTAAAAAGGAACTTTAATACAAGACAAGCACCTCTAGCCTCGGAACAAACCAAAGACCCACAAGAAGAGGATGGCCAGAATAACAACCTGTGAAAGCCTCAACATCTTCTTCTTGGGACATTCCTGGCACCTCAAACCAGGAACTGCGATTTCCACGTCAGGAAGAGCTGACAGTAGTTCTCGCCTCTCCACACCTCACACACCTTAGAAAATATGAGTGCACACCTTTGGAAGGGGGCGGCATGACACAGTGGAGAGTCCCCTGGGCTCCTGGGAGCTGGTTGCATCACTAATTAACCACGTGACCTTGAGCAAGTCACTTAACCGCTTTCTCTGCTTTGATTTATTCATCTAAAATGAGAGAGTTATACTAGATGAGCTCTACTCTGCCTTTTGACTGCTACCATTCTGTTATCCTAAAGACCCTTGGTTTTTATTTCAAAAGGAATATTTGGATGTGGATTTATTTTTCCACTCCTTCATGACACTGTGACAGATAGACAAGTGGACATCGGTGGGTGATTGAGTGAGATTTTGGAGGGTGGTGATTGAATGAGGCTCTTCAGAGCCACGAAACTTCATAGAGAGATCAGGATCCCCAAGCCCGTCTGAACAGGGATAAGGAATTCAGTCAGGAGGAAATGAATGAGACCAGATTAGAAGTAGCATAGACTGACGACCTTCCAGTGGTATGCTGGAGTCTGCACGCCATAACCTATTGTCCCAGCTAGCAAGAGCCTGCTATGCACAGCTGTCCCAATGTCCTGTACAGTGATGTGAAGTTGGGAAGTTGAAATGGTAGTGATGGCAGAATTTACACCATGGAAATTGGCAAATGCTACAAATCAGGGCTTTCCCCCCTTCCCCACAAGCCAGCTGTTAAATATTTACTAGCACGCCACTTGCCTTCTTAATGTTTCTTCAGAGCTAAGTGTCTTCTTAAAATTAGCAGAGACCTGTGTCTGGACAGGATCAGAAAAGAATACTGTCACATTAAAAGCATGTCCATCTTGTATAATGGAGTTTTAAACAGGAGTTATTGTCTAAGATAGAATGTGAGGTGAATTTGGATAGTAAAATGTACCCTTGAAAATCCCTTAAGTTACCCATAACATATGCTGGGGATCTTAGTGGATCCCAGTACAGTGAGCCATCCTTCTACAATGAAACAAGGTTCCTGTTTTTGGTTCATTATGATTTTGTTTTTTACTTTTATTTTTGGTCTAATTTTTGGCTAGTTATCAGATGAACCAAAATGCTGTACAAATTATACATGCCTTTACAGACTAGAATTACATCAGAACCTTGGGATGCTCACGTCTGAGAGGCCTAAGGTCACAGAGATGAAAGGAAAAGCAGTATCATGTTTTACCACCTGTATTCACTGCAAGAATGGTGGGCAGAATTGCCTCATTGTTAAAATATTATCGATGTCTGACTCTTTATTTACTTATTTGCCAAACACAAAGTTTAATTCATCTGAGATGTACATGTGATGTATCTCCACTCTTCTGATAACATAAATTTTTGCAGAGGAACTATTTTGGGGAACCTACAGATTCCACTGGTTAGAGTCAAGAAGTGAATAGTCTTGATGAGGAACTGTTTTAACCCCTCGGCCACTCAGATCACCTAAACCTTGTCCTTACTTATAGAGAGTATGGGCCTCACCAAGATGGCGGCAAGCTGGCAACAAGAGAGACCAGACCGAGCCGTTTGGGAAACCAGACAGATGGAAATCGGCAGAAGTGAGAGATATGGCTACCTGTTACACTCGACTTTTCCAGGAGGAAGTTTGAATTAGGGCACGTCAGCTTGGGTAGGACGCCAGCACTGGATTTTAACTCAGCATTCACAGTTGTCTCTTCACTAAGCCAGTAGGCCCAGAACTTCTGGCGGAGCTGTGAAACAGTGCCTCTCTGCTTTAAAGAGCAACCTTATTTTTGTTAAAAATTAAAGCCAGCTCTTTTGCTCTGTTTGATTCCTTTTCTCTACATTTGCCACACAGTGTCTATGCTGTTTTTTCTCCACTCTTCTGATAACATAAATTCTGATAACATAACTATAAATTCTAAGTGTTGGCCCTCAGTTTCACAGAGTGGGTAGGTCCACAAGAACGAAAAGAAGGTGGCCAGATTCTGCTGCAGACTAGTAACCAGGAGGGTCAGGGGCCACTTGCATGTTTACCAACTTCCATCTTTCATTTGTTTGTGATTTAAGGCCTGATGTGCTGTGAGCTTATCTCCCTACTCACTGGTTCCTCCTCTTGCTATGACCTCGTAGGTGTCATCCCAAAGGAGGGACTTTGGGAAACACCGAGGGGCAATGGAATTGGTAGGCTCGTCATTGGGATGGGGGAGCTGATCATTTGTGCCATTTCATGTCTATATGATTTGTAATGGGATAGGAACCCAATGTAGTTTGGATCCCGAGTTTTTATTTCCAGTGAGCCACTTCTGTGCCTGAAGTGCTTCTGTGGGCATTCAAGAACCATGGACGCACTGAGTAGAGAGAGAGCATAACCTCAGGTAAGACAGGTTTCCAGTCCCAGTTAGAAAAGAAAAAGCAATACATCCGTCGGTGTAGAACATCTGATTTTAAACATTACCCACCAGCATATATTTTTAATATTAGGACAAAAAAGTCTTAAAAAAATAAATAAATAAAAGGATGCCTACATCCTTGCCATGGTTGCTCGTTGTTGAAATTAGATCCTTTCATTTTATTCATAATGTGGACTAAAAGTTACTATCCTACTGGGTGGAACATATCTAGATTTGTGACAAACAAGGCTCAGGGCTAAGAATTTTAGAAAACGGTGACTATTGAATTTTGTGTGTGTGTGTCTGGTATTCCTGGAATCCTTACCTGTGTGGAGAGTCTAAAAAGTCTGAGCTGATTTTGAAGACCAGACACCTCCTGGTTAGAACACTCTAGCACTGCTGCAGGGCCGCCTGCCCCAGTGCGTCCACAGCGCCCTCTAGAGGATGGGCAGGGCAGCCCAGCCCTGCAACCCTGGCCACAACCCTAACTCTGAAGGTAAATGCTCTGCTCACGGCCAACACACCTCCATGGCAGCACTGGTTTTGCCTAAGGTCGTTGCTAGGGCAACGTCGAACAGCACGGAACACTGCTAAATTAATTAGGATGAGTTAAGCTTCTTCTAATAGGAAAGTTTTAACCGGAAATGAATAGATTTTACATCCTCATAGCTTTTCTATATTGGATGGACAAATAACTGTGGAGAAAGAATGGTGGCCAGCAGGGACCAGTGTGGCTGCTTTGGGCTGATGCAGTAACTCTAAGGCTTCAAATCTTCAAAAGCTGAATTAAAGGCATGCAAAGCATAGTGGGTTTCAGTACCCAGTTGTCCTTGCATTATGTCTGCACAAAATCCTGTTTCCAACTCTGCCTGTGATTACTGTTTCTTACACGCTCACTGTGTCTGGTACTAAATATTGACGTTAAAACTCCAAACTTGTTGTCTGTGCTGTTGTGAACAGACAGCCCTTGGATGGGAAACACACACTTCTGTTCAGCTCTAGTAACTGTAAATATGCTGCATGTATTAAAATGTTTCCTGTATTCAGTAAGACGCTGACCCTTCTTTGTCAGCTGTGTGTATATGTATGTGTGTGTGTGTGTGTGTGTGTGTGTAATGGTTTTCTCAAGAGGAAGGGTGGAGGATGCCCACCCTTGCTCTTGAGATCACCTGTTCTTACTTCCATTTTCTGCTATGAGAAATGTCCTTTACCGAAGAAACTGGTGATAGAGATGGTATTCTATAAACTAATCCCCATGCAGAAAAACCAAATACCTGACCCCTCTCTAACATTCATACCTCAGGGAACACAACCCAGAATTCCAGATTTTGCTTTGCACTATGACCTGACGTCCACGGATGGCCCGGGGACTTCTTTTTCAGCACTCTGCTCTCCTACCCCTCAGCATCTTTTTCCTGTCCCATTTCCTACATCAAAGCGGCAGGTGGATGTTCATAGGGATAAAAGAGGAATAGCAGCTCTGAACTCTTGCAACTAGAAGCAACTTCTGCCTTAGAGATTAAGGGGACCTTTCAACTACCTTTTGGACTCACAATAGCTCAGCAGCCAGTGGGCCAGCTGGTTCCCCAGGCTTGTCCAACCATTGGCTCTTGTAAGTCTCAGGGGTTCTAAAGTCCTCTGTGCTCCGTGTCTGTTGTCAGGTCATGTTAAATGTCTGTCATGTTCTCAGCAGTCACTTGAGCACAGCACAGGATTCTAGACCTCTTTCGATTCTAGAGTGCCAGCCTTCAGGGGTCTCAGTTTTGCAGGTTGCTTTGGCCCTTTCACCCCCCACTTCCTTCTCGTAGTTAGTATTCCCTTTGTGATGGCTTGATGGTACCAGAGCCAATTCCAGAAAGTTCTTTGAAACCAGAGAAATCCTGTTATTTAGTGTTCTCATCCCCACCCGGTCCATGTGACTCAGCCCAGAATAATACATCCAGTTAGTCAGTGTGTGAATTTCACTAATATTTTTTAAAAACTGCTTCATCTCTTTTAGAGACCTGTAACCTGAGTTCACTTTGAACCCCCACTAATCCTCGCCGAAGCTCAGTTCCTGCCTTGGCCATGAGCAGGAAGAATTATTTCCCGATACTGAGTTTGAGACAGAAAATGGGACTTTGGGATAAAGTTCATAAACTATCAAACCTTGACCCTCAAGCTGAAATAATTATATGCTCAGAGTAGCTTTTAATATGGTTCCTGAGCTTCTGTGCCGAAAGGCTTCACCACTGAGCTCCTGCACTGACAGCATTGTTCTGCCAAACCAAGAGGGGTTCATCACACGTAAAAGCAATTCATCAGGCATTTCCATCCCCAGGTCTCCTTCTCCACCTGCCCCAATGTAAACACAAACACTTTGCTGAGCAAAACATTCATGTCCTACGGGCTTGAGAATGGCGCCATCTGCTGGATTTACCTACCTGGCAGCCATCCCCTTAGTCCTCTGGTATCAAAAATTGATTTTCTTTTGAGTTGCTAAATTTCTTTTGTAGTTCAGGTGGCTCAAGGGCCGGGCATGTGACCAGGTGTGGCCTGTCAGTCCCACAGGCTCCCAGGCACAGTGACTAGTTCAATGGTGAAAACACATGACCTGAGCCGGACCAATCAGAATCGATCTCTTAGGCTAGCCCTATTGAGGGAGCCTTTCTTCTTCCCCTGAACTTGGTAGGCAGGTATGATGAAAACCTGGAGAGCTAGTTTTGCTCCCACATGGAAAGAGGAAACATCGACAAAAGGCAAACAGGGCTTAGAGACAAAAAAAAAAAGAACAACATTCTCGATCCACCTCTGCTTGAATGTATGTACCCAAACCTATCCTTGAAGTTTTCAGTTATACCAACTTTTAAAAAAACCTTCAAGTTTCTTTTTGCATACACTAGTCTAGCACTCGAAATGAAAAATGTCCTACATAAATTGTAATTGGACCCAGAACCGTTTCTCCACAAAAGTTTAACACATTTGGTGGAATATTAGAAAATGATATATGGTCAAAAATAGTTTGAGAACCTTGAACTAGACAAATTTTGAAAGACACAGTATTTCTCAGAGTTTTGACCTTGATGATATGCATATTAAATATCTCAGAGGCATAGACATAGTAAATAATCCTTTCCCTTTCCAACACTCATGATTCTGTTGGGACCAGTTTGCTAAAGAATATACTTTGGAACATGCTTAGTTTGAGTTTTCTCAAAGTCCAGGCTTAGGAAGGAGCAATGCTTAAGGGGATGACAAATGACAATGACAACCATAACACAACTTAGGATCTGTTTAGGACTCACCTAGATTTAATCCCAAACGGCAATGCCTTTTACACTAATACTGAATTCGATGATACATAGATAAAACTTTGGTCATTCCCCAAAGTTTCAATAATGGTCATCAAACTCGGTGGCCAAACAGAAACTCAACCTTAACTGAAAAGACAGAAACTCCCCCAATTTTTTCGGGATAACTCTGTTTTCATCAGCTCTGCCCTCCTTCCTATGTCAGTTTTACTGTCCAATTTTAACACTTAAGGTGAAAAGGCATGTCACACACAGAAGGAAACCCAACGACATCTGTGATTTCATAGTTATTTTAATAACCAGGTTTACATTAACAGTCACTTAATGAACTTTTTTTTTTTTTTTTTTTTTTTTTTTTTTTTTAATCTTAGCTAAACTCAAAACACAGTTTTCTTCACGGTTCAAACCAAACAGCTCTTCACATTCCAGAGCTGCCCCACAGCTACCACAGATCACAGGGACATTTACTGTCTGTTCATAGTCACCAGACACAGAACTGAACACACACACGCCATTTTCCAAAGAGGGAACTTACACCGAATGCTGGCTGCCTGGACGGCCCATGTGTCCCTCTGGGGCTTGAGCTGGAGCTTTCCAGGGGAGAAGGCCTGGAAAGCTTGTGGGACTCTCGTCACCCTATTGGGAAGGGCTTCTCAGGGTGAGCAGAAAGTCCAGACTTAGGATTGAGGCCCTTAGGACAGAGCGTGATTCTCTGGGTGTAGTCACAAGGAAAAAGCTCAACGGATGACTGGACTCTGAAGAAAATGTATTTTTGGGATGATTCTGACATTTCCATTTTTAGAAAATTTAGAAGAAATATCTCCATTGGGGTGGCTGATTTAACAGTTCCAGATCCCTTCTCAACTACCCAACTACCCAAGACCGTGGTCTTCCCAGACAGCACCCTCGTTGATTGCCATGTGGGTTTAGAAACAACGTGAGAAGCTTGGCAAGGTGTGGCATCCTTAGAGAGGGGCCGAGACATGAGACAGCAAAAGGGAGCTTAGGAGGAAGACAGAAGACCCAGCACACCCTCCCATACCTGGATGAGGTGCCAGTGAATTCTGAGACGCCCAAGATTTGCTGTTAGGTTCTCTTCCGGAACCCTGCGTGGGGCTCTTCGATGTGTCTTATGGAACAGGACAAATTTGAATAGAAATTTTAACTTAAGGAGCAAGAAACCAGAAATCGAAGTCAAGAAAATAGTGGGAATGTTCTTGGAATTCTCAGGAATTTCTATGCTTGGAAAGTTACTAATAGTAAGTAAAGAAAGGGAGGCTCTGTCAGGTCATGCTGCTGCCTATCACCAAGGCCTTAGGAAGCTGTTTTCTACAGCATGGAACGTGTCGGTAGAATATAACGTTCTGGATGAATGTTTCATTCAGAAGTCCCAAATGCAACCAACTGGGCCATGGCACAGGAAGGTCATGAAGGGATGGGTTGGACGCAGGGGCTGGTAACAGTCGCCAGTGGTACATCAGTGGGCACTCCGACTAGTTATTTACGTGTCTTTTCCTCCATCTGGTGGTTATGGCTGGTACTGCAACATATTCTAACGCATAGCACAGCCACTGAGGTATATAGAATATGCTTCCCAAATGACAAGCTCCCTCTGTCTGCAAAACTGTCACTCCCAGACTGCAATAGGCCCCCACATCTGTGGGTTATAAACCAAGAGGTACAGTCACCCTTCGTTTAAGTTTCCTTAGAATAAAGGCACCATGAAAAAGCCCTAAAAGTAGCAAGATTCCTTCTTTTGATAGGAAATAATCTCTTTCATGATTAAAACAAAAATTAGCTTGCTAAGGGAGATCCTATTCCTTGGCTATTTTCAAATGCCTCATTGGCCACGTATTCCCTTTTCTCTGGCCCTCAACATAAAACCTTCAATAAAAGATACCGGTTTCTCCTGAAAACCTGAATGGTGTTTGGGGGAGAAACACCTGCTCTTCTCTCCAAAGTACTTTGTACACAGGGGTGTGGATTCTGCCAGCTGGATCACCCAACACAGAAGTCTGATCCCAGGTTGAATTGAATTTTCCTGCGTATGGGCCTCTTAGTTCTATAGATCTGATCTGGCTCAAAGAACTTGCTCTAAAATTGAATTTTTCAGAAGCGGCAGAATAAGGACATGGACATTCAGCTCTGACAGACAAGGCAGAGGCAAATGCTCCTCGCTAACTACCTTTCTGTGCCATGTCACAAAGGCTGCATGTGACTGCCACCGCTTTGGGAGACTTTGGTACCAAAACAAACGTTCCCCCAAAGGCTGTGCTAGCAGAAGGGGAAACAGATGGCTCAGGACTGAAAACTAGAACCTTGGCCACAGAACGTGCTGCCTCTGCTCCAGACGAGCTTTCCCAAACCCCTGCCTGACTCCCCTATAAGCTGAGACCTATTTGCACTAAAAGTTAAGGAACACGTAAGAAAAGAAAATTCTGACAACAACAAAAATCCCGTCATGGCTGCACCCGGATCTCAGGAGATCCAGAGTCACTCTCTCACCACCGGCCCCATCCCAGCTCCACTCCTAACTCCGGGATGCCAGAAGCACGCTGCTCTTCCGGCTTTGCAAAGACAGATGAATGAAAGGTGATCTCCAACACGTGTTCGGAGGGAGGTGTTATTTAAGTGCGGCTGCCCTGCCCCACCCTGAGGGCCTGTGCTGTGCTCCCAGCTGTTGCCTTTTTAAGAGCACCAAAGAGACGGGAAGGCAAGAGAAGGGTCTTTCCTCTCTCCTCTCTTCCTTCCCAGCCCGAGAAAGAGAAGAATTTGAAAGCACCACTGAGAAAGAGGCCCGACCAAACACCGGCACGACCAAGCGGGTGGAAGCAATGATTGGGTTTTGGTGTTTTAATAAAACGTTCAAAGGAATAAAATCTATGAAGAGAGGACGTGACAAAGTCCGGAACCTAAAGACCACCTGCCTTCTCTGCAGACCCCAGGGGACTGTGATGAAGTGACAGCTGCCCCAAGGGGCCATCTCCCATGGAAATAAATGTACTTCATTAACACAATACACAAGACCCCTTAAGCTCACCCACCCACCCCCTGTCCCCCTTACATACCCTACCCCAGCCCCGCTGAGCCCTCCATCTTGCTCTGGGCTCCCACCACCCACTCACCCCAAATAACTGTGTCCCTTTTGTTCATTTTCCTGACATCCAGCTTTGTCTGTCCCCTTGTCTTAAGATGCAGCACTACACACGCTCTCAACACTATATAGCAGACTCTTTTACCTTAGTGGCCTGATTGCATGCATGCAAATGGGGGGAGGAGTCAACCAAATCAAGGCTAGGCACAGACAGAAAACAAAGCAATTTTCGTAAAGCTAGGCAAGCGAGCGTAACATCGGAGAAACATAAGGCTTGAGGCTTATTGATTCTTTAGATCGCAACTGTTTTCGCTTTCCTTCTTAAATATCGGTGTACCATTTTGGCTTCAAAAAATCTCTTGCTGCTTCTGCCCCTCTTTGGGAAGGGGTGGCTTAACTCAGAGATGTGATGTTAGAACGGCCTCCAGGGGGCGCCACGATACGCTTGCTGGCGGAGCGGACCCCTTCGTCCACTTGGGTGCCTGCCGTTGGCAATCAATTCCCAGGGAGACAAGAGAGAAACTGGATTAATTTTAAGACTTTAAGATATTACGTGCTTTTCTGCCCTCATCTCCCAAGAAACTTCCATTCTAGTTTGTCAGGTATTCTAGACTTTTCATACCCACCCTCTAGAAAAATCTCCGTCTGCCAGGTGAAGCCAGGTTCTTATCTAGATGTCATTGGACTCTCAGCATCATGACACGGATAATAAACAGAACAATGGGGGTGATAAGAAAAATAGCTGCTTACATTCACCATAACAAGCCATATTTTAAGTGTTCCTCAGATTATCTCACTCAGTCCTCACCAGTATCCTGAGAAAGAGGTACTACCATCAGCCCATGGGCAGAGGAAGTGACGGAGACTATCAGGGGTTAGGCACGGTGACGGAGTGGGTGATGGATGGGCCCCGCAGCCCCAGCACGAAAGGAAGCATCGACGTGCCTTATGGCCACTCAGAAAGGAGCTGCTAAAAGCTTAGGGGTTAGGGTAGCTAGGGAGCAATAGAAAATGGCAAAAATTCTGACAAAAATTTCTGCAACTAGCATAATGGGACCTCTGGCCACATCGCCTCAAAACTTCTAGGCTTTTCCTTTTGCCTTCCTCCCCTAGGTATGTCTCCCTACCTGGTTTATTCCCTGTTGTCCTGTTTCTCCCATTCTTTACTCCCCATCAACCAAATCAAGGCTAATCTAGGCAGACTTGGTGATCATTTACACTTGATCCTTAACCTGACTGAGTGGTATCTCGCTATCCCAATGGGACCTCTTTTTAATTCAGCAAACCTTCCAGCTTGTCAACTAACCACCACCCTAAAAGTGGGCCACGATCACCCGCCAGACTCTGAGCCCTGCTCTTCCCCTTTCCCTCTTCCTTCCTCCCTTTCCCACTCACGGTCACCCTCAGCTTATCTGGCTCACCCGACAGGCTGAATCCGGACTGGTGGAGGTTCCTCACGGGCGGGTTCGGCCGCGTGGGAGAGCCCCGGGTGGAGCCCGCCGGGGTGCCCGCCTTGGGCGTGGTGGTCAGGTCGAACACGGGCCCATCGTACATGCCCCTCGGGACCGCGTGCAGGTCTGCCATCTGCGGCAGAGAAAGGGCGTCACCAAGTATTCCCGCAACAGTGACGGGTCTGCTCTAGGTAGCACAAATGTATTAGCGAACTAAGCATGTGTAGTGGAGCCAGATAATAACAATATTATTTTAAGGGAAGGAAACATAGTGTCAAATAAAGTGGAGTGTCACAATAGAGTGATGATGAAGGAGGCTGGTGAAGGTCT
>NW_011888915.1:4779747-4797439 GCF_000151845.1 Pteropus vampyrus
GGATGGGCCCCGCAGCCCCAGCACGAAAGGAAGCATCGACGTGCCTTATGGCCACTCAGAAAGGAGCTGCTAAAAGCTTAGGGGTTAGGGTAGCTAGGGAGCAATAGAAAATGGCAAAAATTCTGACAAAAATTTCTGCAACTAGCATAATGGGACCTCTGGCCACATCGCCTCAAAACTTCTAGGCTTTTCCTTTTGCCTTCCTCCCCTAGGTATGTCTCCCTACCTGGTTTATTCCCTGTTGTCCTGTTTCTCCCATTCTTTACTCCCCATCAACCAAATCAAGGCCAATCTAGGCAGACTTGGTGATCATTTACACTTGATCCTTAACCTGACTGAGTGGTATCTCGCTATCCCAATGGGACCTCTTTTTAATTCAGCAAACCTTCCAGCTTGTCAACTAACCACCACCCTAAAAGTGGGCCACGATCACCCGCCAGACTCTGAGCCCTGCTCTTCCCCTTTCCCTCTTCCTTCCTCCCTTTCCCACTCACGGTCACCCTCAGCTTATCTGGCTCACCCGACAGGCTGAATCCGGACTGGTGGAGGTTCCTCACGGGCGGGTTCGGCCGCGTGGGAGAGCCCCGGGTGGAGCCCGCCGGGGTGCCCGCCTTGGGCGTGGTGGTCAGGTCGAACACGGGCCCATCGTACATGCCCCTCGGGACCGCGTGCAGGTCTGCCATCTGCGGCAGAGAAAGGGCGTCACCAAGTATTCCCGCAACAGTGACGGGTCTGCTCTAGGTAGCACAAATGTATTAGCGAACTAAGCATGTGTAGTGGAGCCAGATAATAACAATATTATTTTAAGGGAAGGAAACATAGTGTCAAATAAAGTGGAGTGTCACAATAGAGTGATGATGAAGGAGGCTGGTGAAGGTCTTTCTAAATAGGTGACCCTTGATCTTAAAGGAGCTTGTTATGGGGCCGGGGTTGAGGGAGGAGGCTACGAGATGGGGGCGTGGGGTGTGGCTGGCAGCGTTCCCTGCAGAGGAAACCCATGGTAGAAATGTTAGGGAACAGAAGCGCCTGCACAGCCGGAGCAGAGTGGGTGGGAAGGGCGGTAGGGTGAGATGAGATGCCCTGGGAGCTCCATCCTCAGGCTCCTCAGCACAGATCAGAGTCATCAGGCCTCGGAATGAGCCTCCCAGCCTGATCCCCTGACCTCTGGCTATGGCTGTGAACTTGGCTTGGGACTGTGGAGCCAGCCAGTAATAGCACTCGAGGGATGCTCTGGGCTAGGCCTGGTGCCAGGCGCTGGGGCTTATGGTCCCATGAAACATGATGACTCCCCAAAGGGGCTCCTGGTCTTTTAGACAAACACTGCAAGACCACCCAGTGGGTACAGCGGTACCCGTTAGAGCTGAGGCGATGAGGACACAACGCTGGAGCAGCCTGACAGCACAGGATGGCCCATCGGAAGGCTTCCGAGGACATCTGCCATAGAGGCTTCCTTCTCCTCTGCTAGTGACTCAGGTGCAGGCAGAGAAGCCAAGCTCATCAAATTTGCAGATGCTAATGATCCAAAACCTTGACCCACAATTCCAGATCATCGTCATTTCTTTGGGTCCAGATTCTAAGTCATGTTCACGGAAATAAAGAACTGATATATGGGAAGGTTGAGATTGATTTCCTTCTCTCTTAGGCCAAAACTTGAGTATGGAATTTTGCTCCACACTATCCAACTTTAAAATGACCACTAATAAAGAGATAAGAATGGTGAAAGGACTTAAAACATTGTCATAAAATAAACAGTGGACGGCTACAGGGATGTTTAGACTAAGGGACAGATGACTCTGGAAACACGCAGATGCTCTAAGAGGCAGGTTGAGCTTGTTCCATGCAGGTGCTGGGAGCAGAACAGACCTGATTGGTTGACTTTAGGGAGGTCGATTTCAGCCCAGCAGAAGGAAGTGTATTCTCACAGGCAGAGCTGGTCAGCTACCTCATGAGATGGGGAGACTCTCTGTGTTGCAAATGTCCACACGGAGGCCGGACCACCTGTTACTGGGATCACTGGGGGTCTGGGAGTGGGGTGGGCACTCGGGTATTGAGTTTATATGAGCCTCTCTCTAATGGACATCATGATGTTTGCCTAGATTCCTGTCCCCAACCCCCAACATGTCATCACCACTGAAGACTCGTTCTCTCAGCTCCTGGGCGTGTTGGCAGCAGACGGTTCACAGCTGAGTCCTTCTCAAGAATGGCCCTCAGCTGAAGAGAGCCACCTTGCCAAGGAACAGTCCACATCCCATGGCTAGTTGGTAGGCTGGGGCTGGGGCTGCAGGGAGTGCATATAAAGGCCCAGACCCTTTTCAAGGACCAGCCTCGTTGGGGATGAGCCGAGGCCTTTGTTACAGCTGCATTCCAGTCCATATTCTCCCTCTGCCCCACCCTGCTTCCGACATTGTGCCACAAGGGCAGATCCTGAGAGCAATCCCCAGGAAACTGCCTACTTGAAAATCTCTCTCCCAGAGCCTGTTTCCCAGGGAAACTGCTCTGAGACACTCTTTCTCCCCCTGACCTGCAGGAAGGCAGGGGGGATGGCTGTGGGTGGTCCAGGTGAAGGCAGGCAGGACTGCTTCCCCTGCATGGGCCCACAGTGACTTGCAGAGTGAGCCCCCTCTTCCTCTCCCCACCAGCTCCTCCATCCCACGTGCATGGATGACTGTGTCTCTTCTAACAGAGGAAGTCAGAAGCACGGTTCAAATTCCAGGAACCCAGGGCTGGTCTAACCCTACTTTGTGGAGCCCTACGCTTACCTGAAAGTGACTTGGAGATTATGTGGGGGTAGGAAGGAAAGCTGAAGAGACGGAGTTCTGAGCCTCCCCCTAAATCAACTAGAGCTGTTTGGTTCGTAATATGTAGGTAGGTAGGTGGGTAGATATACATGTGTGTGTTAAACTGTCTGTCATAAATAAGATCTTATTTGAACCACAGAACTAGCTGAGTTAGAAGCATTTGCCCTTGTGGAGCAAACTGGATAGGATGAAACAGGGAGGTGTGGGTGTGGATTGCTGGTTCTCACAGTACACCTTAAAGAGTAATTTATTTTTTAAAAATATTCACTGACAGTATTTTGAATTATTACAATTTTAAATTATTTTAAAGGAAAATGATACAAAAATGGGAAAATATCACTTGCAAGAAACTTTCTTAGGCCCAAAAAGGTTTTGAAACCCCTTTTTATGTACATGAAATATTTGATTGTCCTTTGGGGAGAGATCATTGCCGTGAACTTCTTTGGGAGAGTCGGGAGCACACAGATCCCTCCCGACCCATGGTTACTATTCCTATGCCAGACAGGACACAAACCCTGTCCCCCCACCCCTGGCTCTGGGGCTTCTCACCTTCCTCCTGGCTTTTATGCGCTTGTAGACATAGTCGGAGAAGGGGCTGCAGGGGATGAAGCGGCCAGCCCCCTGGGTCACGTGCAGGCCGCCATCTTCCAGCATGATCTTGCCCTGACAGATGACCACCAGAGGGGCTCCACGCAGCTCCATCCCTTCAAAGATGTTGTACTCTGCAGCCTAGAGATGGGGTGAGGGACAAAGCCACGGGCATGGGCATGGGCATGGGGCAGGGAGAAAGAGGAACGCGTTCTCACGTGCTTGGGATCCTGCCTTCAGTGTTACTAGAACTGACTTGCCAGCAAGCTGGGAAAAGCTTACAATGCATCCACAAGCTTTCAGTGGGTAGAGGCCCCAGGGATAGATGCTCGCTAAGTAAAGGCTGGGATTCCTAGCAAAGAGAAGCATCCAGTCTTTAGTGAGGTCACCTATGGAAGTAAATATTGTCACTGGAAGTGTTCAAGGAGAAGCTGGATAACTAGCAGGACTTACATCCCCGCCAACCCGAAATTAAATAATGACATGACACAATGTTTAAGCAAAGTCCATCCCCACTAAAAAATGGGATTTCTTCCTACTTCCTTAGTCACTCAACAAATGAGAAGCATCAATGCAAAAAGGTTAAGGGCATCAGTCTGGAGTCAGGTTGTCTGGGTTTGATTCCAAGCTTCACTATTTCCTTGCTGCCCAAATTATTTAATCTCTCTGTACCTCAGTTTCCTTTAAAATAGGGGCTACCTGTGGAAGACTGTTATAGAGATTGAATGAATTAAAAGCATAATGCCTGAAACTTAAGTGCTTAGAAAATATTAACTATCTTTACTCACGAGTATGAACTCCCTGTCTGTTAGGCACTGTGCTTTATTATCTTCCACCTGAAACTCATGAGGAATTCTGATTTTTTTCCCATTCTCTTTCCTTCTTGGCACAAGTTACCAATAGCACTCCTTGCCCTTCTGGAGGAAGGTATGACCACGGGACTGGCTTTGGCCAATGTGGCATGAGTGGAAGCAATGTCTTAAAACAGCTTTCAGAGTCAGTATACCACTTCCCATGTCCTGCCCCGCAACAGCTCCACCTCAGCAATCGTGGAAGCGTGTGTAAAGATGAGACCTCTATCAGCCTCCACCCTGAGTGACAATGATGGGCAGAGCCCCTCTGCTGACCCATTTTAGAAAACATGAGTGAGAAATACACTGTTAAGGCTTTAAGTCACTGAGAACTGGGGTTATTGCAGCACATCCTAGTCTAAGCACGCTGGTACACCACATGCACACAACTCCCCTGACCGAGCTCCTTGCGTGCATTCTCCACCCTGCCCCACTCCCACCAGCCCCAGCCTTACCGACTGGTGGTTCTTGGCGGACACAATCTTTACAGCATCTGGATCCCAGATCACCAGGTCGCTGTCAGAACCCACAGATATTCTTCCCTTGCGGGGATACAGGTTGAAGATCTTGGCAGCATTCGTGCTAGTCACGGCCACGAACTGGTTTTCATCCATTTTCCCGGTGGCCTATTGAAATAAATACACTTTTTAAAAAATTTGTCAATGCAGGGCTTCTGAGCTCAGGGTCAGGTGACCACAATGGCACAAAAATATAAAGAAGGGCTTCTAAGGTTGTGAGCACAGAACCCATCCAGCAAACTTCAGAATCAGCTGGGTGTCATGGTCACCCAGGCAAAATGGTTAAATTCATGGTTTAAGATGGAAGTTATTGTTCCTGAAGTGTGCATTTTTTCTGGTTATATGCACGTATTTACTGACTTTTACCCCTTCTAATTCCAAAAAGGATTATAGAGAGTTCACAGTAAAAAACAAATGTGATGATGAGCTCATTTTTTAGATATGTGTTTGTATTCACATGGGCATAGGATAAATATGGAAAAACCTCATCCAAAAGATAACAACGGTTATCCCTGGGGTGTGGAACTATGAGTAATTTTTATTTTCTTTTGTGTGTGTATTTTTTGGTGGTTTCCAAGCGTTCTTTATTGAGAATGTATCATGTAGTTAATAAAAATATTATTTTTAAACAATTCTAGAGTGTCAAGATAAACACATGCATACATTCAGAAACATATAACAATATAAAAAATAATAAAAAGACAATCTAAGTATGTAAAAGAGTCAATCTAAGTGTGTAAAAAACCTCCCACTTCTCGAAACAAAAAGGCTCGGTAAGGAAAAAAGAATTTAGTTTGAAATCTAGCTTGGAGCTTCCTGGTAGCCAAGAAGAAAAGGGGGAACATGGTAGATTACAAGGTGTAGATAAATGAGACATTATATCCTATGCATTCCATTTAGCTTTGAAATAAGTGTCTTTAGAGGTTTTAAAACTGAAAATGGAAATGTGATCAACTTAATAATTACTAATTTTAGTAAAATCTTTGGGAGAAACCTCCATTTGCATGGCTATTTTTTTTGTCAGCTTCTGTGATGTTAACAAGGAAAATAAAACCAGGCCCTTTTGCCAGAAGACACTGATAGACAATCACTTGTACATCCTGGCCCACCCTCCCATGACCTTGATCCTTACCACAGCCTTGTCCCAAATGACAGACATCCGCTCCTCTACCCCGTTGGTGCCCTCGGGAATGGCTGTGAAATTGTCCTTCCCGATTGCTTTCTGGGCGGTGCTGAAGGTGCAGTGGGCACTGCCAGAAAGCTGCAGGTCCCCACTGGCAAAGGAGAAAAACTCCATGTGAATGGCAGAGGTGACTAGGAACACCTTGGAGGCCCAGACTTGAGCACCTAGAGTCAGCATCTAGAGTGCCAGAGCTTGAGTTTGGATTCTTCCTCTTCTTCTTGACAACTATGTTAAGGTGGGTGAATTTCTCTAAAGCAAGCTTACCCCACATGGAAAATGAGCGGGAGAGAGGGGGCGACATCATCTCTGTGTTATAAAGTAGAAGGGACCCAAATGAATAATGAGACTGATCCAGAGAGGGCGACAGCAAACGAGTCCCCCCATAATTCTGGTTAGGGGGTAAATAATTTAGTCTTTCTGACCTTCAGCTGTAATCTGTAAAATGGTTATGAAAGTCCCTCACTCATAAAGTTGTCATGAAGAACAATGAGATCGTGTGTGGTCTTACCCTAGGGCTTGGCACACAACGCATATCAACTGCTATTACCATTATTAATAGAACTATATAGTATTTTAAAAAATACAATGGAGGCGAGCCTGCTGTCTGTGCAGGGGAATTCTCAACGTCTTTCCCTCACTGCAGACTCTAGTCTAGCTGATGGATGGCCGGCTCCCATCCTCATCCCACCGGTTACGGGACGTTTCCACTCAATGCCTACTTGCAGGTCATTCTGCACCAACCTGGCCAGCAAGGAGTTGATGTAGTCAGGAGTGGTCGGGTCAGGACTCAGAGGTGGGGATGTCACAAAGGCAGCTGCTTTGGCCCAGTTCTTGCTCCAGTAATGGGTTCCATCTGTGCCGAGACTGGCAGTGATGGGCTCACCAAAGACCACGTTTCCTGCAAGGGGTAGGGAATAGGCACAGGGTTTGCATCAGCCCTGGACCGGTTTAGATAAATCATAGTCCTTTAGCCTACTCAAGGCTGTGGCTCTGAAGTCAGCAGTCCTGGGTTCAAGTCAACGGTCCCATCTTTTCTAAGCCTCTGCTTTTCTAGCTGCTAAATTGGAACAATATTGTATTCCCCAGATTATAAGAAGCCATCGGTTGCAAGATGCAGTATAATTGTTCAAATTTTGAGGCAAATTAAACTCTGTGGCAAAAGAAAAAAAATGTATACATTGATTATAAAATTCATCCTCATTTCAGAAATGTTAAAATGTGAAATAGACCTATCCTGGTATTAATGAAACAAAATGACGCCCACTTCTCAGACTTACGAAAATAAAAGGATTTGGCATATGCAAAGTGTCTGGTACACAGGAGATGCTCAGCAAATTTGATTTCTTCATACCTCCTCCTCCTTCCTGTTGTAGAGGCCCAAAGGCCCAAATGCACCCATGTCACTGGGAACTGCTAGATCCTGCTGTTCCGAGGACATGCATTGGTTCCACAAAGTAAAATCTACTCCTGTGGCTGAGAGGTTCTTGTGATTTTTTTCTATCGTTTGTTACTCCTTAAGGCAAGGAGTGATTTGCTCAAAAACACCCAATAACCTGGGGTACATCAAAGATGAGGATAACTTCCTGGACCCTGTGTCTGGAATTAGGGACTTAAATGTCCCAACCAAGGAGAGGGGAGGAAGGATATTGGAAAATATACTAACCTAAGCTTTTGTTGTGCTTCTTAAAGAAGGGATAGTGATGCATAAGGCAAATGCTGTCTCTTAGAAGGTAGGGTGGTACCAAATTTCTCGGTATCAGAATCTTAAGCTACATATGGTCCATATAGCTCTGGATTTCTTTAGCTTTGGTCCTCCATCTTCCATATTCAAGTTCCCCAAAAGGTCGAAGTTTAAGAGGGCTCTATGGCCAGGATTATAAATAGGTTTTGCCTTGCTTCAACTCCTACTAATTGAATTTGGTTCCCAGATTTCTATGTAGGAAAGAATTCTAATAATGCTTCTGGTCTCGCTAGAAAAGGCTCATGATTGATTTGTGATGTCTGCCATGGGCAAAGGAAGGAAGCAATAACAACAATTTACATACGACAGCCCTGCTCTTTGCAATGACAGTAAAAAGGATCTGCACATGACTAATGGGAATCTCAAGGACTCCCCCAAAATGTTTACCGAATTAAATCCTTTAAGGACGCAAAGTAATTAAGACATGAAAATCAAGTAAAGCACTCTAATACCATTAAGAGAAATACTGCCTTAAAAGTGGAAGAACTCTCTTTTTGTACTTTCTTTAGATGGAAGGGTAGAATAAGCAAAGGCTGTCATTCTGCCTGGGCGTGAATGACAGCTCTCCCAGCTGGGGGACCCTGGACGAGCTGTGTTTCGATTTCCTCATCTGAAAAATGGGGATAATAATACCTATTTCTCAGAGTTTTTTGAGAAGTCCACCTAATAAATTTAAAGTACATTGCATCATTGCATTTCACCTGATTGCACTGTGACGATATTGCATTTTTAAAAATTGAAGGCAAGACCCTCTCCACCAGCACAAAGATTACGACTTGCTGAAGGCTCAGATAATGGTTAGCGTTTTTCAGCAATAAAGTGTTTTTAATTAAGGTATTCACATTTTTTAGACATAATGCTACTGCACACTTAATAGACTATAATATAGTATAAACCTAACTGTTACATGCATTGGGAAACCAAAAAATTTGTGTTTCACTTGCTTCATTACAATATTCGCTTTATGGCAGTGGTCTGGAACCAAGCCCGCAACATCTCCGAGATATACCTGTATTTATCTCAGTGCAGGATACATGTGTGTCCTTCTTAAATTATAGATTCCTGATATTAATTCTGAGCAGCCATGCTGAACTGGTAAAGAGAACCTGGTGATTAAACTCACTGGGACTTACGGAGTAACCTGGTCAGGAGGGAAGATTGAACCCTGCTATACTCTGTCTTCCAGCTCTGAATGCTCTGGACTCTTTCTCTGAGAATGACAGTTCCTGAGATGTTTATTGGCTCCAATAGCAACAGCCAGTTTTTCATCACTGAAATAACGCTGCCCTTCCACCCTGCAGACCCAGCTGGACCAGTTCTCCTTGCCAGTGAAGCATGAGCCAGAAGGCGAAAGGTGAGGAATTTTTCAACATGAAGTTTAAAATAAGACCCAGCATATAATTGAAACACTTTGTCCTGAGGCCCCCCAGGTCATCCTAAAAACGGGTCCCAGACAAAATGTAGCCATCAGCGGCAGGTTAGAGAAGGCGAGCAGGTTAAGTGGTCACGGAAAGAGGTGTGGGGGTGTTCCTTATGCTCCTTTCTGTCTTTTCTTTTTTTTCTTTTTTTCTGCCTTTCTCCAGGAATGGGTAAGGAACACTGGACTGTTTTCTGGCTCTCACGCGATGACTCAGACCCTGTGGAGCAACCACACATGTCATGTCGAGACATTTAAAAGCTGAGAGAGAAAACAGCAGACTTACCATGAGCAGGGTAAGGAGGAGCCCCAGATTCTACCAGCTGGAAGGGCTATCAGACAATTAGGACAACTCCCCTCTGTAAAAAAGGGTCCCCTTTGCCAGAAGGCCAGGCCCTGAACACTCGGCCATCAGCGTCAGCTGGGACTATTTTTAGCTGCCCCAGTCACTCACATCTGGAGCTTTACACACCAGTTCTGCGTGTGGTAGATGAATCATTCATCCTGGGTCTCTCCATTACCAAAATGGCCACCAGCCTACAACAGCAACGATTGTACAAGCGGCCCAGAGATTCCTCTTTCACGACTAAAACAGAGCCCTCTGCCTCCAGTTTCTCAACCACACTCTGTTCACAAGGGAGCCCATTAGTCTGCTATTAAGGACAAGAATTCAAAGCAGAAAGGAAAGCTTTAAAATGAGAGTGAACTTTAGCTTAGCAAGAGGTGAGCAAATGAAGCCCAAGTTAACAGCAGTGGAGGAAAGCAGCAGAGGGCAGGAGGGAATGGGGACAGAGCTCTGGGTCATGTGGCCGTGATGCCAGGCACACTTTGGAGACCCAGTCAGCCTCTTTCTAAAACAATCTGTGCTAATCTGTGTGGCTCAGGGTAGGGGTACCCTGCCCTGCTCCGGCCTTCAGCCCTGTCCAATCAATCACACTGCCCCCAGAGCAGATACGGTTCAGGGATGAGCCCATGACCCTAAGCCACGGCCATCGCACTCCCGAGAACTTGGGCTTGAGCTGTTGGAAAAGATGTACTCCACCTCCTCATCATGCTCCCCACCAAGAATGGAGGACAACAGGCACCTCTTGGCATTTATTATTATCACTGTTCGTACTGAAAATAAAGCCAAGAGAGGCCATCAGACTCAAGACAGGAATGAGAGTGACAGAGCCCTGATCTCATTGTTTAAACCCCTTCCACCTGGCCACGTCTGAAACACCTTCAACCAAGAAGTTACTTTTGCTTAAATCAGTTGGAGTTGGACCTTTGACTTCTGCATCCAATATTATCTTGACTAATATGTCCATTTAATAAAGCTTAGTTCCTGTGAATTGACAATCAAAGCTCAAAGAGAGGAAGAAAGATGAGTCACATCTCCAAGGAACTGATTCAAGCTGTGTCAAGACAGGTAAACCAGTTATCCTTCCTGAACCTCAGTTTACTCACCTGCCAAATGGGAGAAATCTGGGATCCTGCTATCCACACAGATATGGAAAAAAGCAAATGAAGCCCATTTGGCTAATGTGGACGAGGGGCTCTCCAGAGAGCAAGGCAATGAGCAAAACAGGCACCATTTATACAGGACATCCAGGGATGGGAGGACACACATGGAGCTTCAAGGCCCCGAGATCTTGGGAGCGCAAATCACCTTTTTTCCTGGCTTGTGAGATGAGGTCAGCTGCACTCTTGCTCATAACCTTCGTGACATAGAGAGGGCAGTTGGTTTGGCTGGCGATGGTGATGGCACGGAACACGGCCTCAGCTTCCAGCTGCAAAAAAAAAAAAAAAAGGTCTCCAGGAGTCAACAGGAAGAGGAGCCTCTCAAAGTTGCCACTCCCCTGTCTCCACAAACTGGGAGCACAGTGCAGTGCAGAGGTTAAACGCCTGGATGATCTGAAGATGAATGCTGGGTAGAAGGCTCAGATTTAGTACCTCCCGGCTGTGTCCCTTTACTAGGTTTCTCAGAGCGTCTGCCCCTCTCCTGTGCAGTGGAGATCGGGAGAGGACAGCATAGAGTTGTTTTATGACAGCGGTGCCTGGCACATAGTAAGCACTGCATTGACATAGCTAGTTTTTCCTTGGCCAATTCTCCTCTTTCTGTGATTATCACAAAGCCCACGCAGTTGAAAGCCTTTGCTCCCTAGTCTTCCCACGGCAGATACTCTGGCAAAACACAATCCCAATACCAATATGTATAAAACAACCAGTGAAGGCTGTTAGCCATCACGCTTCCTCAGATCTTTTCCTGCAGCAAACTGGTGGTCAGTGATGGGTTAATTCCAGCGGGCATGTCTTATACTACTAATTCCTGGACTTCTCGGCACAAAGACTTCTTTTGTTATGGATCTCCTCCATTCCACCCTCATGTAGAGTTCATGTTTTCAAAGATGCTAACCAGCCCACTTGCAGTTATTAGGTAAGAAATAGTGAGTTTTCACTTACTTTATTAACAAATCAGTGTTTGAGAGCTCAGGCTTTCTTAAAGGACCTGGGTCTGAGTTCTGATTCTGCCATTTAGAAGTCGGGTGACCTCGGGTACCTTACACAACCTCCCAAATCCTGAATTTCCTTGTCTTTAAAGTGGGGATAATAATAGGATCTGACACATATGGCTGTTGTGCATATTAAAAGAGTTCATCCTTGTAAGGCCATCAGCCCACTCCTGGGACAAGGCCAGCGTTCCTAGAAGGGTGGCTATTGGTCTTGCTGATGGCAGCTTCTGACCGCTGTGCGATAGCCTGTGTTACTCGCCAAAGTTACTACCCAAGTTAGTCCAATTCGGCCCAGAGCAGTGACATTGGCATTTGTCCATTTGATCATTAAAAGGTTTTTTTTTTTTTTTTTTTTTTGATGGATATGATGTTCTGGTTAGCCTCTTGCAGCCGGACCCTTCAAAAAACACCAAAAATAGCCTGCAGACGCTCAGTGCTTATATAGTGCAAACCAATTATTGCCCGTGGTGAGTGTGGCTCAGCAGACAGACTCTAAGAGCTTGGCTGGTCCAGCTGGTGTCCCCCCCGCCCCCCACTGCACTATGTCCCACGTGGACGAGGTCCTGGAGGTCCCTGACCACAGGGGAATGCAGCCACCTTCCTGAACCACTCCACTGCTGGAGTGGCGTCGTGGGGTCTCTGAACAGCACCATCATGGTAGCTGAGTGTGCTGTGAACGGAGAAGGGGCAGGCTCCTCCCATGCCCCACCTGCCTCTTCACTCCTACGCTGACCACCCCAGCCGCCCTAGGACCTCAGTCCCGGCCCTTTGATTTCACTCCCTCGCAGCTCTGCAGGTTCTTCAGCACCTTGACAACATGACTATCTTTGGAAGGTTACATCACTTTCCAGCTTCACCCAAAAGGGCTTCCAGGGTTGTCGGGATCAGCAGCCAAGAGGCTTTCTACTAAAAAGGAGATGAGAATGGGAGGGGAGGGGTTGAACAAACAAACCAAGAACAAAAATAGACTTTGTTCAGAAATCCCTTGGCTGCTGCTGAAGGATCTATCTTGCCAGCACATCTCAACAGTGACCAGCATTTAAGAAACGCGTCACAAACAGTGCTGGTCATCCTGGCCAACTCACACTGTGCAAACAACCTTCCAATCCTTCAGACACGATGGGCCAGAGCCTTAACTTCTTTGAGCTTCGGCTCCTTTGCACACCAATAACACCAACTACCCAGAGCAGCAAGGACATCTGGGACAATGCAGTTAGCACAACACCAGGGAAAAACAAAGAATCCAAAAAAAGGAACCGGCAATAAAGAACAAAAATTTTTTCAAAAATGCCCGGAACACCAACCCAAAAAATTTTTTTTTTTCACAAGAGGATAAAAGAGATATAAGAGTCACAGGTACAAAACAAAAAGAAGAGATATGTACACATAGCAAAAAAAGAACAACAAAAAAACGAGAGAAAACATCTCACAACACACAGTTAAAAATTTTTTTTCTTGTAATAAGAAATTTTAAGGTCTACGCTCTTATCAACTTTCAAATATGCGATACAGTATCATTAACTACAGTCACCGTGCTGCACCTCTCATCCCCAGGACTTACTTATTTTATAACTGGAAGGTTGTTGCTTTTGACCATCCTCATCCAGTGGCCCCTTCCCCTGCCTCTGGCATCCACCAATCTGTTTTTTGTTTCTATGAACTTGGTTGATTTTTTTTGGGGGGGTGGGGGTGTTTTGTTTTTTAGATTCTACATATAAATGAGATCTTATGGTATTGATCCTTCTCTATCTGACTTATTTCCCGTAGCAAAAGGCCCTCAAGGCCATGTTATTACAAATGGCAGAATTTCATTCTTTTTTATGGCTGAATAATATTCTACTGTGTGTGTACATGTGTGTGTATATACTATATTTCTTTCATCCACTCATCCATCGATGGACACTTAAATTGTTTCCATATCTTAGTTATTGTAAATAATGCTGCAATGAACATAGGGGTACAGATATCTTTTGGAATGAGTATTTTTGTTTTCTTTGAATAAATACCAGAAGTGAAGTCATTAGTAGTTCTATTTTTAAGTTTTTGAGGAACCTCCTTACTGTTTTTCATAATGGCTATACCAATTTACATTCCCACCAACAGACAAAATTATGAATTATTTCAACTGGTTACAAACATATTAGACAAAAGGGCTTCTGGGATGCTGATAATGTTCCATTTTTCCAACTGCGTGCTAGTTACATGAATGTATTTGGTGCGTGAAAATTCATAGTTCCTTTACAACAGAAATACTTTTCTCTATGCGTGTTACACTTCAATTTAAGGGGGAAAAAAGATCCTAAAAGAGATGGGCAGTGGGAATGCAATCATTTCTGGTTCTGACTTCTATCTGCTTGGAGAGTGGGGCTCGGAATGACACCACAGGAACAGTGTTCACTTCACTGACACGGAGGACCTTGAATTTGCTCCAGGCGCCAGACACAGGCTGATCCCCCAACACCAATATGCTCTCAGCCATATGAAGAGCCAGTTCCAGCTCTGTGCCCTGTGCCAGAAGCTGAGGTGGCTGACATCCAGAGACACGGAATCCACCCCTAGTTACCTTTCATTCCCTCTTGAGCTGCTAAGCGCAGTCACAAACCAGCATACATTTTACTCATAGGAGACTTCCATACCTGGCTGCAACCATCACCTTACAAATCAACAGACATAAGGCCTACGAAAAACCCATTCAGCCTCCTATCCATATGTCCAATATTTTGCAAGACTCAAAATATAATATGGAATAAGGGAGTGAGTGGAAATGTCTCTGAGATTCATACTGATTAAGAAGGGATTTAGATATTTACCACACCTACTGAATAACTGAATTACACTCCAACCAACATTATCATTAGAGAGATTAGGGATCAAAAGTAAGAATGTTCCTTACATTCCTTTCTAATTTTCTCAAGGGCCCAGTCAGAAGTGGTCTTTGGAAGAAATGTTCCAACATTGTTGTCTGGTATTTGTAAGAGTCTCACTATCTTTTGTGTGTTCATACACTGTGTGCGCTTGTGCCTAAGGAAGATAGGCTGCACACAAGCACTCCAAACATAAAATGATTGACAGGCTGTAAGGGAAGCTGCTGGGATTGTGATTGTGATAACCAGAGTCTCGTGGAAGATGCTGGGAACAAAAAGAAAGACTCCACTGCTGCTGCTTCTCTCCCTCCTTCCCCTCTCCCACATCGCCCCACAACTTGCCTCCTCTGGTCTGCTCAGTACATGGCCTTCTGGACCAGTTATCCCTATTTCCAACATCCGGCTTTGCTCCTAGAATGAGAAAGGGATAGAAAACAGTTTTTAGATGAGCTCGGCTGAGATTTGGAAAAATCATGCTTGTATATTCTAATTTAAAGATGTATTCGGGGCGGGGGGTGGGGAGGTGGGAAAAATAAAATATGTATGTTGAACAAATTTGTTAACTGTTTATACGAAATTGCAAAGTAGGGTAGGTAGAGTCTTAAGAGGAGAAAAAGCTTTTCAGGGAGGCTTGCTTTTACCAAAAGGAAGACAGTCTGTGAAAGGGTATCAGTTCTTTCTACATTAGGCATCAAAAGTCAAGCCAGAGCACTTACTCATTTCTTTCAAATTCAGATACTGCTGAAAGTACACACCCTTAACTCTTTTTTAAAAAAACTCACACCTGCATTTTAAAACCCATTCATTCAACAAAACTACTGAGTATCTGCTTCATGCTAAGCTCTAGGGTAGATACTTGAATTAAGGCAGCCAGGCCCCTGGCTTCCCACGACTTACAGTGTAGTGCTACATTTCCCAAAGGCTGGTCTATCTGCCGCCCACATCATAATCGACCGGGTTAAGTGTATAGCAATACAAATGTCTGCCCTATCCAGACCTACTAAATGAGGTTAAATTCTAGGAATCTGCATTTTAACAAGCTCCTCAGGCTTTTTTATGCTTTAAATTTATGACTTAAATGAATGGATTAGAATTTAACCAGACAAAACAATACCTCTAAACAGCATAACCTGAGTTAGTCTTTTGGTCAAATTCTATTTAATTAGGTGGTGGATGAGGCAGAACTGCCTATCTCTCGTGGCTGATGGCTAAATTTTTCAGACTTCTGGCCGGCTTTCTAGAAGAAGCAGGTGGCTGGGCTTCTTCAATTAGCTCATGAACTCACACTTGGGCTAATTGGAACTGACACAAATCTAAAGCCACCATCTCTGCAGGTTTGCTGGCATTTGCTCTCAAAGTACGAAGGCCAGTTCCCATGAATCTCTGTACCGGTGATGTGAGAGTTGGGGAAAGAGTGAGTTGAACAATGCTTTGTCTCACTTTGGAACTATGAGATATTTAGAAAGAAAAGAAGAACTATTTTTTTGTTGCGTTTTTGTTTGTTTGTTTGTTTGTTTTTAATAATATACAATTTTAAATGAGGAGTAGAAAGGAAAATGCATATGTTATAAGCAAACTTGAGATGTAAAACGGTCACTGTCCCCAGCTCTGCAAAATCTGCAAAAAGGTCAGAGGCTGATTTTTCCAGCGAAGTACCACTGCTTTTCATTCTTACTGTTTCATTTATTGAAACTTGGACTGAAGAAAATTTCTTCCAAACTCTGGTGCGTTTCCAGGCTGAATTGCCTGCTGAAGTCACACAAGGGTTAAAGCATCTTCTGTGCTATACAACATGCTCACTCCTATCTGGTTCAAGACTGTTGGGACAACACCCGGGACGAAGCAGTGGTGTTGTCTGGAGCAGTGGTTCCCACGCACATTCAAATCACCAGGGGAACTTTTCCAAAATATACTTGTCTAAACTCTATTCCTGGCCTCCTGAATGAGAATCTCCAGAACTAAGAATCCTAGAAATTGTTCTTTAAGCTCCACGGGTGATTCTAATACACTGCTCATGCTGGAGAGTCCTCTTCTAAAAGATATGGTGCCCCTATCCGCTGGAGGACTAAGAACGCCTTGTAAAGACTCACGGATACGACCTGACATGGATGGGGAGCCGGGGACACTTTGAGGCACTGATCACTGATGTGATTACATCACAGTCTGGGTCACAGCGCAGTTTCGGTTTGCTCCATGAGGAAAGGGACCCTGTCTTTTTTGTCTTCTCTCCCCAATGTTTCACACATCGTAGGCCCTCGATGAACATTTGTGAGATGGATGGCTAATGAGGCTGTACTCTCAGACTGTCCTGCCAGCTTGAAACTTGGAAAAATGTACCTTGTTGAGACCCACAGAAAAAGATTTTGTCTTCCTTTTTAGTCACTTTGGCATAAAATGCAGCAAGAGACTGAGTACAGCAGCTTCCTTCATTTAGATAACGTGATAAAAATCTTTTGGCTCCAGCTGAATTTAATAAACATACACTAGAAACTCATCCAAATGGAAAAATGCCCTTATTCTTTTCCTGACTGAGAACGGATCTTCCTAAGGTAGGGAGGGTGGGGCGGGGGAAACCAGAGACGCAACTGTGCTAAGGAGCCCCAGAGGAAGCTGGAGAAGACGTTTTGAGTTGGAGCCCGTTTGCCTCCACAGGGTCAAGAATGAAGACACAGCGAATTTGATTTTTAGGGCATCTGGAAGTTGGGCTGGGACCTCCAGCTGCTGCACTGAAAACCTGGAGAAAGGGGAGAATGAGGGCTCTCATATCACCAGGAAGTTTCCCACGGGGGCAAGGCATCTGGACTCTCTTTGGAAAATGATTTTATTATCTCTGGGTGTGTGGGGATGAGAAGAAGGCTGTCAGGGGCCTGACTAATTAACCTCCTTGGTCAAAAGCGAGAGAAAACTGTGCTCTTAGTCATCTCCTCCACCGATGAGACAATATTCCACCAGCTGGGCCCTGCGCTGCCGGGCGCTGCCATGCCAGGAGGCCTGAGCTGGGTGGTGGAGTAAGGGTCTGGATGTACCTTTTCTGGGTAAGACGCCCACTGAGGCATATCGCCTTAGGGGCTGAGATATTGTTCTCCCAGTTAGTGGCTGTGATCCTGTCATGGGTGACCTAATCCTTCTGAACCTCACTGTTCTCATCTACAAAACGAGAGGATGGCAGCCGTCTGCAAAAGGTTTGGTGAAGATTAAATGAGAACATACTAGAGCACTTATCAGAGCTTGGCACAC
>NW_011888915.1:4797489-4802372 GCF_000151845.1 Pteropus vampyrus
ATTAACCTCCTTGGTCAAAAGCGAGAGAAAACTGTGCTCTTAGTCATCTCCTCCACCGATGAGACAATATTCCACCAGCTGGGCCCTGCGCTGCCGGGCGCTGCCATGCCAGGAGGCCTGAGCTGGGTGGTGGAGTAAGGGTCTGGATGTACCTTTTCTGGGTAAGACGCCCACTGAGGCATATCGCCTTAGGGGCTGAGATATTGTTCTCCCAGTTAGTGGCTGTGATCCTGTCATGGGTGACCTAATCCTTCTGAACCTCACTGTTCTCATCTACAAAACGAGAGGATGGCAGCCGTCTGCAAAAGGTTTGGTGAAGATTAAATGAGAACATACTAGAGCACTTATCAGAGCTTGGCACACAATAGTAACTGCTCACTAAATGGTGCCTGCTGTTGGAAGCTAATGGGTCTGACACAAGGGTCAACATAAGCATTGTTCCCACATCCCTGTCAACCACATTCGCCAAGTCCTGGACAACTTCTAAAATGAAGGCACAGCCCAAGCACTTATGAGCCTTGGAAGGCATCTGTTTTGGCTCACTTCTATAGCCTAGTGCCGGGCATGAAGCGCTCAGGAAATGCTCTTTGAAAGAATGAATAATGATTTCTTGTTATTAATGGCATCAAATGGACTAAGGGAGCTCACACTCTTTTCTGGAAGCCTCCACTTAGCCGAGGCCAATCCTGAGATAAACGAAACCCTGGCTAAGACACATCTGTGCATTTAGCCCATTAACCAACCTGGAGATGGAGAAAGAAGTGCCTTTTGCTTCCTCACAAATGATCCATTTGAGCCTTGGGGCCGTCACAATACTCTTTCTTCAAGTTTCTCAGTATGATTTCTAGGAAACCAGTGGGATGTCTGATTCCTACAAGACCTAAATTCTTGATTATCTAAGGCCATGAGTGCCACAGTCCTGGATCAGATTTCCAGCTTCTGAGAAATGCTGCCGAAGAGTTTTCCTTTAGGACAGAGAACACCATGGAGCTTGGACTCATTTACAAGAGAGAATCAGCAATGCTCTCCCAATGAATGGACTGATTTGAAAACCTCCGTTCCAGAAGTCTTTTCTGATTCTCCAGAGCATCTAGATCTCCCTGTTTTCCAGCAGCTTCCACTTTCTCCCTCACTTGTCTACATTGCCTATTTTCCCTCCTTCTAGACTGTGAGGTCCTTTGGGGCAGGTATTTAGCAGAGCACTCCTGACAGTGCCTGCCACATACTGAGAGCTCAAGCAACAGTGAAGAAATGAGGAACCAAATGGGATATAGAGAAAGAAGCCCAAGCAAGAAGCACACTCCAGGGAGCTGCAGGCTGTTACCTGGGCGATGATATCCCCATTCTCAGCATGAACTTGAGCAATGGCTCCCAGCTCTCCCAGACAGGTGAAGATCTCGTAGAGCTGAAATAGAAATGAGTCTTTGTCACCTTCACAAGCCACTGATGCTTTCGGCAACCTCACACAAGGGCAATTACTAGAGCTAGAGCTAGAATGAATGGGGTAAACCAGAGGAAATAACTTGACTAGGGTAGAAATACAGACTAAACCATGCACAACCAAAAGCGAGTGCTTAGTCCAAAGGAACTCTAGAAAACTGTCTACATACAGGGCTTGCTGTGTCTCTACGCTGTCTCAAGCACACATTTTTATGGGTTTCCCACTGAGCTTCTGAATCCTTCTCAACTCTGGAAGCCACTACAGCCTGGCCAGAAGCTAATGCAAAAACTGAAACCCTTATCTCTTAACCTCTCAAGGTAGATCTTCCTTCACCTCTTAACCAGGAGGTATAAGAATTAATTTCTTATATTTCCTCTGAAAACTTGAGAGTCGTCTGAAAACACATCTACAAATTTTTTAGGCAGAGTCAGAGGCAAACTGGGATGATCGCCTCAAATGACAGAAGGCCTTCCTCAATCCTGCAAGGTTGAGCACCTCACATGCTCACTGAGCTCATAAGGGGTAGGTAGAGATTTGGGCTTGCCCTTCATCTTGCCCTTTTGAGAAAGCTGCTGCCAGGGGAAATTCTAGCTCCCTGTCTGCCTTTCCACAGGCATCCTGCCCATTGCCTTATTTAAAATGTAGCACAGACAGCAAGGTCTTCCAGAAGCACTTTAGCCCAGCGGTCTCCCACAGTGACTCATGTTGAAAGAACCAAGGTCATTAGTAGCAATAGGAAACCCATCCAGATACCCCAAACCGCACAGCAGTGGGTCGTTACCTCTGTGTTGGACACTTGATACAAATCCTTATAGGCCATGTAAACCATGAAGGAGTTAACCCCTGCAAGAGAGGGAAAGGGGGGAACAGGAAGAAGACAGCATTATCATACCACTCTCCATCCTTTGCTCCCTCTTCTATCGCCTATGGGGCCCGAGTGCATTACCGCCTCCCGTCCAGCATAAAGTAGATGCTTCCCATTCTCTACAAGTGTCTTTCTATTCCCTCCTCACACTGTAAAAGCAACAATCCCTCCGTGATGTCATAGAGAACGGTCTTCAGCAACTCGTTCTTGCCTCCCGCCTCCAGCACTCTCCGGCCCGGAGGGTCAATAAGCTTCGCTATTGCTTGAGGTGGTGTATATCACTGAGAATCACTGTAGCACCCGGGTTGTGTTCCTACGCTGCACCATACACTAGTTCAGTAAGCTTAGAATACCTAACCTCTTGAACTTCCTTTTCCTCATCAGTAAAACGGAAAAATAACAATACCCTGCTTCATAGGGTGGTTGGGAACGTTAAATGAGGTAACGCATGCAGAGCTCTTAGTACCAGGCCTAGCACATATTTGGTCCCTATAAATGGATCTCCTAGGACTGGTTTATTTTACTATGTAAGAATGCCCGCTCTACACAAGGCCCATGCGGGGTGTTGGATCTCAGAGGAGACCTGCGGTAGAGACCCTGCCTTTGGAGGTTAACAGAACTGATGGGCAGAAGTCAGGTATCACCTGGCATTTAAATATCTAAGTTGTGTCTACAGCCACGCCACCCCGAACAAGCCCAATCTTATCTGATCTATGAAGCTAAGCAGGGTCGGGCCTAGTTAGTACTTGGATGGGAGACCACCTAGGAATACCAGGTGCTATAGACGTTAAAATATATATATATATATATATATATATATATATATATATATATATATATTGTAAGGGTTATATATATAACCAAGTACTGGTTAGTACTTGGATGGGAGACCACCTAGGAAGACCAGGTGCTACAGACGTTAAAAAAAAAAAAAAGTCATTTTGAGAAACAGGATATATATATATATATATATATATTTATATATATATATATATCTCAGCCCACAGTGTTCCAGGCCAAAAGTGGGCTGTAACTTGAGAACTTCCCTACCCGGATTGGTTCAACCGAGGGCAGATTTTCCCCAACACTCCCCTTCCCACAGCCTCTGCATCATCCATGGAATGACCCAGGCCCTTTGGAAGAGAAGCGGGTATTAAAGCTGTCCAGTTTTCCACTCAAGTGTGAAAGGCGGCAGAAGAAAGAAGGGAGGAGGTTATTCTCATATGCCATATGAGGAAGGAGGGCACAGAGCTTCAGGGGTGAGGGGGGGATGGAAAGGAAAGTGGGCCTCACCCCTCAGACCAGCATGCTCTCTTCCTCGGCACTCATGGCATGTGCATCGAGACTACTCATTTGGTAGCAGTTCTGCATCCTGAGGCATTTGTTCTGTTGCTCTTTGCTGGCCTGCTTCTTTTTGCCTTGGACACTAAGCAGAGGTCATTCCCTAAGTCCCCCAGGCTGCCTTACAATGCCAAGCACATCACATGACTGTGTGCGCATATGGGGGCTGGTGCATGTGTGTGAAATATCTGGCAATCGAAATGCAGAAAGAAGTAGAGAATAGAAGAATCTAAGAAGACGATGGGAACCTAAGTCATGTACTCACTAAGCAAACACACACCTGCATGCACACACACACACAAACATGTTTGCATCTCCTAAGCTCCTAGCTTGAGTACGAACATATCTTTGCTCCCAGAAATGGCTTAGCATTTTCTGTGGATGCTACTGATATGCAACAGTAATAGTTTGATGTTTGGAGTTAAAATGATGGAGGTTTAAAATTCCTAATGTCATATCAACTAGCTGTGTGACCTTAGGTAAGATGTTAACCTCTCCTGACCTCAGTTTCTTCCTCTGTCAAATGGGCGGCATTACACAGAGGTGACGAGTGTACACTGCAGGTAGATCTACTGCTTACTAGTTCTGTAATCCGGGGCTACTCACTCTGAGCCTCAGGTTCCCCACCTGACAAGTGAAGATAGCAATCCCTATCCCATGGGGGCCCTGTGAGGGATAAAATGATGGCATAAATAAAGATAAAGTGCCTGGGCAGAGTGGTGCCCCTACATCTGGCACTCAGGCTCAAGGTTCCGGCTCTAAGCAAGGAGAAAGGACTCAAGTGAGTGGACGGTGTGCACATGGTGGGCAAGGGGGAAGGCAAGGGAGGAGGCGAAGCCCACCTTTGTCCTTGATGAGGCTCTGCACCTCCTGCTTGACACTGTCATTCCAGTGGGTGATGTCCACGTGCAAGGCGTAGTCACAGCAGCTCTTCCCATCGGCCCATTCTCGCCACTTCTCATAGGCCTCCGTCAGGCTGGACTCCGGCTCGGGCACCACATGGTCAACTGAATGACAGAGGCCCCAGATGGATGACTCACTGACCTGGCCTTTGTTCGCCTCTGCACAGGCCTGTTCCTGCTTGCTTAGCTATGACTGTAAAATCTCTATTTCCCGAGCATGGAATTAACTTTGGAAAGTGCTGCTGCTGACTTAACTGTCACATAACTAGGTGACCTTGGGCAAATACAAGCTACTCTGTACCTCAGTTTTCTCATCCTTAAAATGGGTGCCAAG
>NW_011888915.1:4803434-4813610 GCF_000151845.1 Pteropus vampyrus
GGCTGGAAAAAAGCTTTGGTCTCCCTGAATTGCACCTTTTATGGCCTTGATGCAATTTTCCTGGGCTTCCACACCCAACTAGCTGACACTGAACCCTGCTAGGGCTTCTGTCAAAAGGAAGCAAATGACAGTGAATAATTCTACAGCTCAGGCTGTTCTGTGTTCTTGGGTGGATGTATATGGTGTTAATATAAACAGTGTGCTGACCAAGCTTGGGACCAGGGCTGGGAGGGGACCTGATTCATCAGGTTTCTTTGGGACAGAATGGACTGCCCTGGAAGGCTTTCTGTTTCTAGTTTTTTTTTTTTTTTTTTTTGAGAATTGTAATAGTTACCAGAAAAGAAAAAAAAGGAAACCACCTCCACAGCTTGCCTAATCTTAAAGATATGAATTGGTCAAAATAGAGCACAGACAACACCAAATGCCACAAAAGCCCACTAATTTCTCCTGAATGGCAAGTCTTCATTATCATTCTCTCTGGTCTGCTTCTCAGCCCCAAGCGCACATTCTGCCATGTTCTCTTCCTGCCTCCAACCCAACTTGGAAGTTCTGAAATAACTTTTTGCCCACTATCCACAACTTTTTCAGTCCACTCTCCCCAGTGACGGGCCAACAGGAGCTACTTTCTGAAGGCCCATCCACCTCACAGCCAGTCCCTGCTGCTAAGGCAGAGAAGAGAAAGAGGCCGTTTTCACAGTCATGAACCTCATGAATCTCTTCTATGCAGTTATGGTGAGCTGACCATGTCCTCGCTCCAACCTGCTTTTCTCAGGTCCCATTAAGCGGAGAGTCTATGAACTGTCTTAAGGGAAGTGTGTGCTATCATCAGAGAGCACAGCAGGTAATGCATTAGTTAAAGATTCGCTTCTTGGGGCCAGGAGTGCATAATGTCGGGGGCCTTACTGATCATGGTTGTGCCACCCGCCAAGGCGGCCTTTGTCCCTTGGAAGAAGTCATCCACTGTGGTCATCCCCTTGTAGGGCATCTGGAAGTGAGTGTGGACATCGATGCCACCAGGAATCACCATCTTCCCATTGGCCTCGATGGTCTTCACTCCTCCAGGGACAATCAGGTTGTCTCCGATTTGCCTGGTGAGACAGTGAACCAAATGGCAATTTAAAAGAGTGGCTTTGAAGAAAAACGTAATATTATAAAAATTTTAAACATTGTTACATAGTTATCAAAGTACCCTTTGCAAGTGATTCACAAGTTTAGCAATCTAGAAACAAGTAAAGATAGGTATAAGTACAGAAAACAGTTTTTACAGACACAAAACAATCCAATATGCTATTTGGTAGAACCATGTGTCTTGGTTTAGTATTGTAACCCCAGGGGTTTGATAGTTCCTAGAATATAAGGTGTGAAATAAATATTTTTGAAAATATCAATATTTTTATTATCAGTTTCATTTTGTTCTTTTAGTTAAGGATGAAGAATAACATTTAGAAAGGGATCGTAAGAGTATAAAATAATTAACTGTTAGGAGAGATTTCAGGAGGTAATGAATTATTTAAAGAACTGATATATGAACTTAGCCATCTTCTAAGTGGGTTCATCTATGCTCCTAACAGAAAAAGAATCTGTGTGGGGCCTTTTGCACCTCAGTCTTCACTCCCAACTACACCCTTCTCTGATTATTTATCTGTCAATCACAGCTGAAGGCAGATGCAAAAGGAGGAAGCCAATGATGCAGACAGCCAGCCCCAGCTACTTTGTTGGGGTCAGCATCTCAGTAGAAGCTTCAAACCAAGGAAGGATGATTATGACAATCTCCACCAGACACACCTTCACCCAGGAAACTTAAGAGCATTCCAGGGAGGAAGAGTGGGGGACTCAGGTGGAGAGGAAACCACTGTGTATGCGAAAGTCACACTACACACAGCGAGTGACAAACACAAGCACTCCTGACACACAATGTCACCTCACAGACCATCTTATGTTGCTTAGATTAGAAGTGATTTCATACCTTTGATTTAAATGGCCCGTTAAACCTGTCCAATATGGATTCCAGGTAGAACTGTGATTCATAAGCCTCTACATTGTCATTAAACATCTCCTACGTTGAGGATACATGTGTCCCACCACCGATGGCAGGAATGCTTCCCCTTTTGTTCATAGCTGGCCAGGAAAGACACTCCCTCGGGGCGGTAAGAAGTCCATCCTGGCCTGCCAAAACCTTAGTTCTGCAACTAAAGCAAAGTACTCCTGACATCTCTAAGAGTTCGACTTCACCACATCACCACGGGGCCATTCCAGAGCCACCACAATTCAAAACACACTGTAGAAAAAATGCAGCCTCTGAATGTAACCCCATTCTAGTCCAGAAACTGGCCAGCTGTGTTCTGTTTTCCTCCCTCACTGATTTTTCTCGGACAGAAATTGAAAACCAAGGGCACATTGCCTGGCCCGTGTGTATACGTATATATATTTCCACCATTTTGACAAATGGTATGACACCAAGTCTGAAACAGAAATACCTTCCCCCCCTTTTCCCCACCAAACTACTCATGGTCACATTAATCCTTGAAGGCTCAGCTTCCATCTCCCTTCCTTATTCATGTTTCTGCTGACAGCCAGATCTAACAATTAAGAGTGTGGATAGCTCTGGATGTGGGCTATCTAGATGCACAGGCTTGGTTCTGCCAGTTACTAGCTTTATGACCTTGGCCAAGTTACTTAACCTCACCAGGTCTCAATTCTTTCATCTGTAAAGTATAATAAAAATACCTCCGATGGGGTGGTCGTGTAGATTAACTGTTAAGATGTGTTAGCCCCAAAGAACACTGTTAAGTATATAAGAATTCAACAAATGTCAGCTATTATATTACCCCCATATAGGACTCTTCTTCTTCTGAATCTCATCTATTCTACTAATGTAATACTTGATATTACTATTATCAGATAATGTTATATCGATCCTTTGCATACATACAGATTTCTCAGTTTGCTTAAACGACTATAAGGTCCCTGGGGGAAGAAAGCATGATGGTTTGGGTCTCTAATGGTATCTACCATAGTACGGGAGAGAGCAAGTGTCCAGTTACCTAGACAACTGCTTTGCACTTAGCAGGCACTTTATAAATATTCACAGGAAAACAACAATATAATAATTGGAGGAAATTACAGACACTCCTCGACTTACGATGGGGTCACATCCTATCATTAATTGAAAATACCGTAAGTTGAAAATGCATTTAGTACTTCGTAGCTTAGTCTAATCTACCTTTAATGTGCTGAGAGCACTTAGATTAGCCTACAGTCAGGCAAAATCATCATCCGGCCGCTGCCCAGTATCACGAGAGAGTATCACACCGCTTATCACTACACTAGTCCAGGAAAAGATCAAAACTCAAAATTCGAAGTTGAAGGTGTAACACTTTCATACCACTGTAAAGTTGAAAAATCCTAAGTCGAACCATCATTAGGTCAAAGATTGATCGTATTTCTGTTTTCATGCTCTGCAAGTTAAGAATGTTGTTAGAGATACACAAAATTTCAGGATTGCATGAAGATCATGTTTATCCAACCTTCTCTCCACCACCAACACATACATCTGATGTTTAAATTTCTTCTATAACATCCTTGGCAAGTGACCTCCTAGTCTATTCTAATAGAAACAGTGAAAAGGATTCATTTTACATATTCAACTGTGAGAATATATACCTAAATCACTGTGGGAAGATCGATTCTCAGCCTGGATTTAAGGCTCGACTATGAATAGTTCTATGATCATTAGTGATGCCTGTCATGAGCTCTGCAAAGAGGAAGAAGCATTAGGTACTACCTTTTTCCCCATCTCTAAATCTCCAAATGAGAGAATTCACTACCTCCAAAGAGAGCCAACTATATACAATAATTTTCTAGTAATAGAAAAATATAAAATCTATGGTTCATATTTTGACAAAATTATTGTGTTTTGTTGGTTAGCTTGCCTAGTATTTCCATCCGCCCTACTTCTAATATGAGAAAGTATTTCTGTAAATTGGCAAGGCAACTAAACACCAATACCTTTATTCTTGCATTTGTTCGTTCATTCATTCATTCATGCATTCAATGTATCTGATTAATATGTTGAAATTTAGCAAGTTATTTACTTTCTCTGCTCTTCTTTCTCCTCTTCTGAGAAGAAGGAAATAATAGTGCCCACTTCATAGGATTGCTGGCAGATTAGATGAGAGAAGGCATGTAAAACATTTAACACAGTGCCTGGCACATACTACATACTCAATAAAAGCTACCTCTTATAAAAGTGCTAAGTGCTTTAAGTGCTCAATACGGGGTTAAGTGCTGGGGATATGGAGATGAACAAGACATGGTCCTTGCTCTCAAGGGGGCCTAACGGTGTCAGAACTGCTATAATTGATAAAAGCACAGGGTGTTTTGAAAGCTCATAGAAGGGAAAGCTAGCCTACATTTGAGGGCGGGTAGGGAATGTCCACCTACAAAAAGTTATTTCTAAGCCGAGTTTTCAAAGATAAGTAAGAGGTCTCCTATAACCAGAATCTTAAACTAGCCAATGAAGTTGAGAAATATAAAAATATAAAAATAAAACTGAACGAGGTCAGGGATGGTGAATAGGATGAATTGGATACACCAGTTTCGTACAATATCTTATCATTGTGTGGTGTCCCTTGCTTTGTGTGATGAAAGGCTATGTGGAGACCAAAATATTTTTGAAAAGTCACTGTGTAAGGAACCTGCACGTAAAGCTTACCTGGCTATGCTACTTACAGGCATCCAATAGCAAATTATTTTCTAAAGAAATTAGACATCCCTAAACTATTTTGAAATCTTGTCAGAAATGTATGTTCTATCTGCGTCCTGCCCATCTAAGTTTTACTTAAGTCAAGGTTCAGTTTAAATACCCTCTCCATTCCAAAAAGAAAACAAAACAAAATAAAAAATAACAACAAAAAAAACCTCCTCTGAAGGGATTTGTCCTTATATTTTTAGGGTGCTATAATTTGTGCACATTTTTGTATTTTTAAGGGCAGTGGTCACCTCTTCCATTTCTCCAAGACCCATAGAGCATCCATTAATGCAGCCTGCACAAAGGGACCCTTGCCATCATTTGGGTGATTGAATTCAGATTTTCACTTCACTCATGTAATCTAAGTGAATTAAGGCTAGCTCCCACTTTTAAAGGATTATATGCATCCAGATTGAAGGACTAAAATAAAGACTCGTTTTCAAGGAAAAGAAACAATTAAATACAGGGAACCATCAGCCCAGTAAGCAAAAAGTAGCAAGCTTCTTTCTGAGCCTCTAATGGAGAGAGAAAGTACAAAAAGATACAGAGAAGGGATTTATACACCTACTTTATTAAGCCATCTTCCATGTAAATATCGGCATAAAAAGATTGATCATCGTTGACGATTCTGCCTCCCTTGATAAGAAGACGGTCACTCTAGAAAAGAAGGAACACACGAGTCATTCTCACAGCTAAGATTGCAAGGAAAAGCAGTCTAGAGGTCTAGTAGAAACACATTTACTAAAGACATCTGTGTGCTTGATGCACTCAATAATGAACTGGGTATATTTGTTGGGGATCTAGTCTTTCTTGTTTGCCTCTAATTCAAATTATTCTGGAGTTTCACCTCTTGCTTCTACAGTCTATCATAGCCACTCAGAAACCTAGCCACTTGAGGGAATATACTCTTTTTATTATCTTTTCTGCTTCAGTAAGCACTCAATATACAAAGTAGGATAATATATACGTCAGTGCCTAGCACCCAGTCTGGTATTCTGTTGGCACTCATTAGTGATTCTCAAAAATAGAACTTAGGATCAGGCATATATATATATAAAACAGCCTTTAAAAATCTTTGTAATGACATGGGGATCGTGTTATTTTTAAAATTCAGAATACTTATGCATGTATGCACACATGCACACAAAGTTATGGATTGTATAAGAAAACCACTCGATGGAAAAAAGACAAAATATCTATAGTGTTTAACTCGAGGTAGAGAAATTATGCAGGATTCATATTTGCTTCATTATACTGTCTTTCTCACATTTTCTTCAGTGTATTTCTTTAGTGCTTTGATTGTTAAAAATTGCTTTTTCTTAGGAGAAAAGTCTTTAAAAATTATAACTTACATGAAGTATGGATAAGTGACCCAACTGGAAACAATGCACACATACTCCAAGACTATTAACAAAATATACACACATTTTATATATAAGTCAGAAGAAAGACAAATCAGCACCAGCTTTAGAGATCACAGATTTCATTAAGTGAATGGAGCTTAGACTGCAGCATGAATGATGGATCAAGCTTTGTTAGGTTCATGGGGGAAGAAGAGAGTTCTTAGGAGCCTAGTTGAGTGGAACTATAGAATGAACAATAAATGGTAGGTTGGATTTTGTTAAGAATTCAACTTAGGACTTCAACTCCATCCATCCAACCAATCTTTCTTCCTTCCTTCCTTTCCTTCCTTCCTTCCTTCCTTCCTTCCTTCCTTCCTTCCTTCCTTCCTTCCTTCCTTCCTTCCACCCACCTACTCACTTGTTCAGCAAATAATTATTTAAGATTTATTATTAAACAGATGGGGAGGGTGCGATTATGAATAAGTCACACCAAGTCACAGCTTTTATGGAACTTAAAGGGGAAGCTGGCAGTAAAGAAAAAAGAACATGAACAAAACAAAACGTAAAACTGAATTAAGTGTCACAAAATATATGGAGGCGGGGAGGGCACTTTTTAAAATAAAGGCTGGAAAAGGCCTTTTCAGGAAAGATCAATTTAGATAGTTGTGGGGATGGAGAACCACAGGCAGATGGAGTAGTGTGTGCAGAAGCCCTGAGGTAGTAGTTTTTTTTTTCCTTTGAAAACTCGAAAAAGATCAATGTGGAAGAAACTTAGAAATCAGGAGGGAAGTGGTATGAGAAAGTTGTTGAAGTAGGTGCTGGATTTTCAGAAAGGACATACGTTTTATAAGGAAGGAAGCCCCATAAACAAGCTGACTTCTGGCTACAGAAATAAAAGTGAACAGGGCCAAAAAAATGAGAATTGAAACTAGGGCTTCATGGGGAATATAGCCAATTTCCACTTAGTTTCTCCTGCTTCCAAGGTATGGCATGAGAATAAGAAATTTCATCGTGCCGTATTGCCAGGAGAGAGGATTTTTAGAAGATACACATCAACAATGCGCTTAGGAAAGAACCCTATGTATGTGGCAAGGAAGACGTGCCGATGAGGTCCAACTCCCACCACGCATGATCCACAGGCCCCTCGTGACCCGGCCTTGGTCAGTATGTCCGCCCTCATTTCCATCACGAATTGCCTTGTATTTTACACGGTGGCAAAACTAAGAAACAAGTCATTCTTGTCATATATCAGGCTCCCTGGCCACCAAGCCTTTGACAAGATGTTCTCTCTGCCTTCTCATACGTTCTCTAACCATTCTCTCCTCTGCCAGCCTCCAGTCAAAGGGTTTCTCCCCTAGGACACATTACTTGATATTCCAGCAAATTCCACCTGCTCCCTTTACAACTAAGTTCAAAAAATTATATTGTTTTACAATAGCGGCTTTATTGTTCATTTTTTTCCCCGACTAGAGCACACACTCCTTTATTCTTAGAATCGTATCTTGATCTTTTTACCTTAGTTCCAAGAGTCCATCCTTAGCAGCTGTTAAATATTGGTCATATGAATAAAGAGTAGGACACAGGAAGTTGTATTATATAAGTATAACGGTAAGGCCATCTGAGTCAGAAAATTATTGGACTTCTAAGAAATTTTTTTTCAGTTGTAATCTATTATAATCTACTATGTTAACAGTAATTGAAAAATTATAGAGGCAGTCCTAGGACTGTGCTTCCTAAACTAGGGTGCATGTTAATAAAATAAAGATTCCCATGGCCTGCTCTGGCCACCAAATCTGTATTTTACAAACTCCACACCTGGCTCTTATGCAGCCATCAGCCAGCCCAGGGCCAAGTCACAGGCCAATAGCAGGAACCGCTGCCCCAGGCACAGTTCTGTGCATCAATGAGGGCGAAAAAAGCATCTCTAGCAGGAGCTTCATGGTAATAACAATCTTGGTAACTATAAGAGTTCCCTCTCATAGCTCAGTGCTTTCCTGATGTTCTTTATCTTTCCAGCAAAGAGCTGAAGTAAGCTGTTTTTGGAAAGGAGCCAGTTACTGACTGAAGTGACACGAGCTATGAAACATGGCCATCTTCTTACCTGGGGACATCTATCCCTGAGCCACTGGCATGATGATCACTTCCTTCAACAAGTATTAAATGTCAGCACAGGGGCAAAAGCTATATCAGGCCCAATGTACATCAGGGGGATTAGTAAGAGCTGATACGAGTGGCAATAACACCATCGAGATGGGGTGTTTGGAAATTCTTTAAATGATAATTAAATAAACCTTCTCTGGCTCAATAATCAGGAATCTAAACAGGTACAGCACAAAGATGAGTTACAGGCCTGGTGCAGTTTTCAGAGATGGGAGTACCAAGACCCATGCTCCACGGGCTGTAGTATTCATGTTATTATTTGTTTTCATCACGCAGGGCAGAGATAGCAAAACCTCAACTCACAGAGCTTCAAACAGATGCTGCCCCTGTGGTCCTCAGCTTGTCCCCCTAAAGTGGTTAATAAAACTGCTTTAATAATTTTCACTCTTTCCATGCCTGTGGGATGGGATCCACCACAAAGGGCAGCCCAGGCAAACTGTCATCAGACACAGAAGAAGCTGAAAAGCAAGTCAGCCTGGGCACCGAAAAATGACACACTACTGACCACACCCAAGGCACATAAAACCAAACCTCACTGGTTACAGAACATGCTTGTTTGTGAATTCATAAACCAGTTTGATAGAGTAACACACGCTAGGGTCAAAAACTAACAAGAAGAACAAATTTGATGCCTAAGATTGAAAGGCATCCTAGATGATGTGAGAGACGACTGGTGAATGTGGCTTTGTGGGCTCTTCACCTTCTGTTCCCGGCAGCTAAAGTTGTCAAGCACACATGTGCTGATGCCGGAGGAGGTACAATGGTTTAGTCTAGAGCCTACTATTTCTCATGTAATGACAGTGTAAAGAATGACGGTACTTCTAGAGCACATTGGAAGGCCCTGGTGGGTATTTGGAACCCGAAACAAAGCTATTCGAGTCTGAAGCAGTCAGCAGAGAACTCTTCCCATGGGAGTGCCAGTCATACCAGAAGGCAAGCTGGGGTCCAGCTGCATTCTCCCACCACTGGGAGAATCGGGTAGACCACTTAACTGGGTGTGTATCTTGAGTTAGGACTTAACCTCTCAGAACCTTAGTTTTTTTATTAGCTCAGAGTAGATAACAACACCTAGCTCATTGCACAGGGTGACTGCCAGGAAGAAATGAGGGGAAAAAAGTGTGTGTGTGTGTGTGTGTGTGTGTGTGTGTGTGTGTGCACGCGCGTGCGTGTGCACGTGTGTGCATGAGTGTGTGCGCGCGTGTGTGTGCGCGCGTGTGCATGTGTGTGTGTGTCACATATAAAAATATCTAGCACAGAGTAAGCACCTCTAAATATTAGCTATATTTATTTCTTTCATATTATTTATAGTACCTTCAAATTTTTAAAAGCCTTAAGAAGTATGTTGAAGAAGGAGGACTGTTCTCATTTCCGAAATGGGGAGCATATACACAGAGAAGTAGATGACAGAGGTGATGAGTTCCAGCTGGAAGCGAATCCAGGTCTCCTACCTTGTGGCACCACATTGATTTCTACCTGAAGCCATTGTACCAACCGTCCTTAAACCTTATGACAAGTGGCTCTTTCTGACAGACTCTCTTCTCTGTTTGATACTCAACCTGACTGTTCCAGTGCTGACACTGCTAACCCAGTTCCCCGTGATGGCTAACTTTAGAAATCTCATCATTTTTTTGCCACGACTTAGAAAATCAATGCGTTAAACCTGCCCCTCATGGCCCGAATGTGTTGATGCAGCTTATAATTTACAATCCAGGGTAGCACAGACCCTGGAAATCTGATAAAGTGATAAAGTCAAGGTCCAATCTTTTTTCCTTCACTAAGCGATAATAAGAATTAAGAAAACGACTAGGAAAAAAATAGGAGTTTGTAAGAAAAAGGGAGAGAAAAGAGGATGGGGGAGGCGGGGAGGAAAGGCAGGAGGAAGTAAACTCTACAGTAAGGGATGTCGTTAAGAACAGCTGTGAT
>NW_011888915.1:4813660-4824259 GCF_000151845.1 Pteropus vampyrus
AAGTTGTCAAGCACACATGTGCTGATGCCGGAGGAGGTACAATGGTTTAGTCTAGAGCCTACTATTTCTCATGTAATGACAGTGTAAAGAATGACGGTACTTCTAGAGCACATTGGAAGGCCCTGGTGGGTATTTGGAACCCGAAACAAAGCTATTCGAGTCTGAAGCAGTCAGCAGAGAACTCTTCCCATGGGAGTGCCAGTCATACCAGAAGGCAAGCTGGGGTCCAGCTGCATTCTCCCACCACTGGGAGAATCGGGTAGACCACTTAACTGGGTGTGTATCTTGAGTTAGGACTTAACCTCTCAGAACCTTAGTTTTTTTATTAGCTCAGAGTAGATAACAACACCTAGCTCATTGCACAGGGTGACTGCCAGGAAGAAATGAGGGGAAAAAAGTGTGTGTGTGTGTGTGTGTGTGCGCGCGCGCGCGCGCGCGCACGTGTGTGCATGTGTGTGTGCGCGTGTGTGTGTGCGCGCGCGTGTGCATGTGTGTGTGTGTCACATATAAAAATATCTAGCACAGAGTAAGCACCTCTAAATATTAGCTATATTTATTTCTTTCATATTATTTATAGTACCTTCAAATTTTTAAAAGCCTTAAGAAGTATGTTGAAGAAGGAGGACTGTTCTCATTTCCGAAATGGGGAGCATATACACAGAGAAGTAGATGACAGAGGTGATGAGTTCCAGCTGGAAGCGAATCCAGGTCTCCTACCTTGTGGCACCACATTGATTTCTACCTGAAGCCATTGTACCAACCGTCCTTAAACCTTATGACAAGTGGCTCTTTCTGACAGACTCTCTTCTCTGTTTGATACTCAACCTGACTGTTCCAGTGCTGACACTGCTAACCCAGTTCCCCGTGATGGCTAACTTTAGAAATCTCATCATTTTTTTGCCACGACTTAGAAAATCAATGCGTTAAACCTGCCCCTCATGGCCCGAATGTGTTGATGCAGCTTATAATTTATAATCCAGGGTAGCACAGACCCTGGAAATCTGATAAAGTGATAAAGTCAAGGTCCAATCTTTTTTCCTTCACTAAGCGATAATAAGAATTAAGAAAACGACTAGGAAAAAAATAGGAGTTTGTAAGAAAAAGGGAGAGAAAAGAGGATGGGGGAGGCGGGGAGGAAAGGCAGGAGGAAGTAAACTCTACAGTAAGGGATGTCGTTAAGAACAGCTGTGATGCAAACTAGAATGGAGAATAAAAGGACAGAATTTTGGACTCAAGCCTTTTGGAGATGTTGGCTGCCATTTTGATTTTCCTCATCTAGTCTTTAACTTAAACAATTTAAATTGCCACCTCCATCTATCAGAAGTAACAAGACCATGCCCCCAGAGCATTCAGAGCCCTCCCTGGATTTCTCCCCAGTCAGTACAGCCAGCCTGAGAACACTACTTAAGGAACGGCAAGTCTATACTCTGCAGATATCCCCACAGCTCAGAATAAAAATTATAATCCTGGGGAAAAAAAAAAAAAGAAAAGGATATAAAATGGAGAATGAACTTTCCAAAATCAAAGATTTTGTTACCTGTGTTCAAATCACAGAGCACAGGCTCTGATCTTCAACAGGGGACTCTAGGTCCTTTTAAATTCCAGATGAAGGCACAGGTGGTAATTTAAAATAAATTCCCATCTGGGTCATTAGATTTCACTCCCTAAAAACACTTCCACTCTTAAGAATACATTAGGATGGATAGACTACATGGATGAAATCTTTTCTTCCCCAAAGTAGCATCATTTGAGGAAGAAAGAGAAAAGCTTCCTAAGATAGTCCAGTTGACTCAACACAGTATTCAGAGAAAGGTTCTAAATAGGCTCTAAGGAGACCAGAGTTGTCATCCTGGCTCTGTTGTTACACATGCACCTCGGGTGACACACTCAGACGTGAGCGCTAATACTGCCTGTGTTTGGACAAGACACTTCACCTCTCTGGGCTTCAGTTACCTCATCTGTGACATGGTGACAGTGATACCTTTCTCTTAAGGTGCTGGTTAGGATTACAGGGAATGAAATATGCAAAGGGCTGAACTCTGCATGGCACATTATAAATGCTTAATACACGTGAACTACCGTCATTATTATTATTCATTACAATTATAACTGGGCCACTGTAAACTCCCCTCAGAAATACTCGAGAAGAACTGAACTAACACTTGGTTAATCAAAATAAAACGGACCTTGCCATAAAGGGAATTCCAGAGACGCCAGTCCTCAGCCAACCCTCAGCAACTGTTCTCAGCTCCTGCCACCAGCTGCCAAGGTCAGCCAAGACTTCTCCTTTTAAACCCACACCCCAGGGCAAGTTCCCATGGCCCCTCCAAGTCATTCTTCCTCTGGAAATTAGCCTCCGTGAGGCATTAACAATCCATTTGCTCTCTTCTAGCAGCAATGAAGAGTGAGTGGCAAGGTCTTAAACTTGCCCCTGAACCCATTCTTCCTGTCCAGGGCACAGATTTGATTCTAGGACCCTCGATGACAAACATGCCATTGAGAAAGGTCCAGGAGAAAATACACAGCTTGATGAGCAATGCACTTTCTTAGCTCTGAGTCTTTATTGAAACCGGGTATAGCGTGACAGGGTTGGCTATTCCAAACCTCTGAACTGAGACAGATGAATCTCAAAAACATTCTTCTTTTCTTTCATCATCCAAACATACTTATGACCACCAAAGTGAGCTGGATGGAGGTTAACCTGGGGCACTCCCTTCAAAACACAACGTCGCCAAGCAGAATTCATAACAAATGAGGCGCACTGTTTTCACTTAATCATGTTTGGTTTGGCCCTGTGGGGACAGAACACAAGGAGGGAGAGCAGTAAGGCAGAGCCAGCAGCAGCCGAGGGCAGTACGAACCAGAACAGGGTGGCTCCTCGGTCCTCTCAACTAGAACATCAAAGTCAGCCAGGTCCATTCTTCCCTCCCGAGCACTTCACGGTAACCATTTTCAAGATGTAATTATCACAAGGCCAGACAAGTTATATGGCCTGCCCTGTGTCAGAGCGCAGTGGGAGAATGGACTGTGAATGGCCCCTTAATCCCAGTCCCCTGATAACTGTCTCTGCATCTTCAACAGGGTTCCAGACACAGATAAGCACAAGTGGATAACGAGGCCAGGAACGAGAAGATAGGGCGGGGAGGGCCAGCACTGCCATTTCATTCTCGAGCAGGAAGGCCAGCTGGGCCTGCGAAGGCCAAACCTCAGTCACTTGTACGCTGCCTTCACGGTATTTGACATATCCTGGTACAAACTGTACTGTTATGTACTTAGTATTATCCTTAAATAAATGTATTTTAAAAGGAAACACTAACTCCCATAAATTCTAAGCCAAAAATAGATGGTAAACCTAGGAATAAATAGGATAAAAACACTGCTAAATTTTGGCTACCTTCAGCTGCCTTCAAAAGGATTCCTTCAGAAGGATGAGCTGAGATCTGCTACCTTTGTTAAAAAGGAAGATTGCCGAGTGGCAGGGAGGTGTTTAAGACAGACCAGCCTACACGGAGACTTTTTCCTTGACTCACTCAGAAGGTTTATAAAAGGATTAGAAAGGAGACAGAATCTCCCATTCTGATTCAGTGCTATTTAATGCCCTCTTCCACCTAAAATGATCTAATGGAACAGCAGAAATATAGTCCCTGCTCTTGAGACACGGGCAGAACGTGGGACAATCTGGGCCAACAAGGGTCAACACGGGCCTGTCAGAAGAACAGGGCCCAAAGCAGAGTCACAGGGAACTGCCAGGCACTGGGCAGCACATCAGGAGGAGAAACTGGGGATCCTGAAGGATCATGGGGTCACAAGGCTAAGGGGGATGCGGGAAGGAGGCAGGGCAGGGGAGGTCAAGTATAGGAACAAATAATCCTTACAGAAGAGAGAATGTTCCACATGTGGGTAAGAGAAGAAATGTGGCACATTTTAGCTGGGTTTTTGGAAGAGAGAATGGAAAGTTTGTCCTAAGAGCAGTTTGCAGAGCCATTCGGAACCTAGGTAGCCACCCGGGGAGTATGGGAGCCAGAGCTGATTTGCCTCTATGTCACTAATTTATCGTGTGATTTTAGGCTAGTGACTTGATATGTCTCTGAGCCTCAGTTTCCTCTGCTGAGTGAAGGTGTAGCTCTCTTAAAAGACCCATTTTATATCTATAAAGTACAGATCATAATGCCTACCTCACAGCTCACTGTGAGAATTAACTTAAACGCCATGATGCAGGGTCGGACACTTAGCGAAGACTCTATAAGTGGCAAGCATTACCAATATGACTACTACTAATAACAATGCTGTGTATTTTATTGCTCTTATTATATAGATGTACAATTAAAGGCAAATCCAAATTGCGGAGTGAATATAAGGTAGCTATTACTATTATAAATAAACTGCCTAAGAAACATGTGGCTCAGACCAGAATGCAAAGTGGAACATAAACTAAAGAAAAGTCACTGCTTTTGAGAACTAATTCATGGCCATCTTTCGTCTGGATTTATATGACAGTTTGTGCTGCATTCGTTTTTTTGTTTTGTTTTGTTTTGCATTGATCCTTTTTAGGTCTCAGCTCCACGTGCAATGGCTGAAAGCTCTCTGTGTATATGCGGACTAGAAAACTGGACTCCAGCTCTGTTCCAACAGGATCCTGTGTCCCATTAGTCACAGAACCTGTGCAAAAGCCAAACACCTGCTTTGTCAGGAAGGAGGGCCTGAAATTTCAACGCAGGCCTTGACTCGAGGGATAAGCTGGTTTAATAATTCATTCCTGAAACATACACTCGTGTGACTACTGGTTGTGAAGTTGTATGTTAAGCATACAAAGAAGCAAGGATGAAACAGTAGGAAAAGAAAGCCATGAACACAAATCATGTGAAATTACAAGAAGAAGATAAAACCGTAGAGGCAGTAAAGTGATCAGTGGCCGCCAGTGGTTCAGGGATGAGGGGAGGGAGGTGAGAGGGGTGAATCCGTGAACAGATGGAGCACTGAGGATTTTCAGAGCAGTGAAACTATTACGTAAGATACTTTAATGGTGAACACGTGCCCATTAAAGTATGCATTTGTCAAAACCCATAGAAACAAAAAGAATGAACCTTAATATACAACTATGGACTGTTGTTAATAATGTAGCAATATTGGTTCATCAATCCTAACAAATGTACCACACCAATGCAATATGTTAATAGCAGGGGAAACTTGGGTGGGGCTAGGGAGAGGGGGTACATGGGAGATCTCTGTACTTTCCACTCAATTTTTCTGTAAACCTAAATAAAACTGCTCTGAAAAGCAAAGTCTATTAATTAATTGCTTGAGAGAGAGAGAGGGAGTGTGTGTGTGTGTGTGTGTGTGTGTGTGTGTGTGTGTGTGTGTGTGTGTGAAAGGGTCACAGAAGCCTTGTCAAGATGGGTCTTGGGAAAATGACTGATCTGGACACGCAGTCTGGCCAAAGGCAATTCTGATCCGAGCAAGGGAATAATATAATTCCTAATTAGCATTTACTGAAAATTTCTTATGGGCCATAGAGTCTTAGAAGCTTTATGTATATTTTGTTCAAGTATCCCTCAGTCAGATGCTACGAATTATGTTATTATTATGCTTCCTGAATTGATGAAGATATGGAAGCTTAGGGAGGTTGGCTCATGGTCTGACATCATAAAACCAGTCACTGGGAGAACCAATTGTACCAAAGCAGGAAATGCGTGTCAGGGGGAAATTGTAGGGTTGTGCAGGGTCCCTGATGCTTAGGACCCTGGAATGGGGGGTTGGGGGGAAGGGCGATGCAAGAGATGGTTGGTTAGGGAGTTCGACCTCTATTCTGAATCCTGGGGTAGTCTGGAAGGATTTTGAGAGAAAATGAGTGAAATACAGTCTGAGAGTAAAAAAAAAAAAAAAAAAAAAATTAAGCTGACAGAATGACCATGCTGGGGATTAAGGAAAGAACTAATTAGAAAGTAATAGCAAATGGCAGGAAAAAAAAAAGAGAAAACTTTAATCACTCAGGTTGCCAAGAAACAAATGGAATATTCCAAGTGGATTCTTAAGGAGAGTTTAACCAAGGAATTATTTAACAAAGTGTGGACAGGGTTTAGGGAAATTAAACGGATGTGACCAACCAGGCCTGAAGGAGGGTGGGTTACCACAGAGAAGAGCGGAGTCGCGGGGAGAGGACGGGCGCTGTGACCTTCAGCAGAGGCCTGCACCACTCCACAGTGACCCGGCAGGAAGGAATCGGGAAAGTACCCTGACTTCATTATTCCCCCTCCCTCCAGTCTCCTAGTGGTGCCACCTGAACTGAATCCAAGCGGGTGCCCAAGGGCAAAGGACCTACTGACATCGACTAGACAGGTCCAGGGCACGGAGCAGGGCAGAGGAAGGTGCAGGGGTATCTGGAGAGGCAAGCGGAAAATAGCCAGCCCAGCCCCTGAATATCCGACCACGGGACCTGATTTCATAAACTGCAATACAGCCACACGATGAATCACTACGCAGCTATTTTTTTTTTTTTAAACAGGTTAAATCTGCATCTTGAACTGAAGATCTAAAAGAAGTACAAAATATGATTCTACTTTTGCAAAAGCAAACACAAATCTATGTAAATGTTTACTACGTTTTCATATGAGTGAGAGAAAGGTCTGCAAGGATATCCCCCAAATTTTTAGCACTGGGTATGGTAGGAGGAAGAGATGCGGAGGGCGGAGGTATGAGGAACTTAATTTTTTTCCCTTCTTTTTCCTCTATTTACATCATTTTAACTAGGTGCACAATGCATATGACATTTTGTAACTTTTAATGGGATTTAATAAAGGAAATTATAAAAAGGAAAAAGAATAAGGTGATTGCTACGGTCTAGTGTGACAGCAAGAATATGGGTCAGAAAACGCACGGCATACTGCAGAGGAAAGCTGGAATCAACTTAGCCAGCGGAAGAGGAATGGAAAATGTTGTGTCCAAATCAACTGAAGTCCTAAGGCAGGATAGCAAGAAAGACTCAATAAGAAAAATGGAGAAAAGAAAGGAGAGTAACAAAGTCAAGGCGCAGAGATAATTTAGAGGTGCTGGTCAACCAAACAGCCATGCAGCGGATAGCTAGAAACGCGGGCCTGCAATTTAGAGGAATGGTCAGGCACCGATAGATGGACTTGAGTTAACGTCACACTGATGATGGCTATACCGACTGAAAGGCAACGAAGGATAGTAGAAGGCCGCTGAAATGAGAGTCAAGAGCCCTGGACTCTGGTCATAACTCCGTGACCCCGAGCCAGGCAGTCTGCCGCTCTGGGCTGCTGGCCAGTGAATGGTACCCATTCCCCTTCACTGGAAGCAGTTTTCTTTCATCATCTCTGACTGGCAGCCGGCTTTGATTGGGCCTTTGGAATGACAGGGAAGCCTAGTGAATTCCCACTCTACCGCTTCTCAGAAACAAGAAACTCTTTCACTAAACCTGAAAGCCAGCCAAAATGCAATTCCCAGAGGAAGAATGCGGGCTCCAGGCTTGGAATGTGTGAGCGGCACCTTCAAATGACAAGCAATTACTCCTCATCTATTTGTGGCGGCCACAGGGATTCTTCTCCAAGTCTGACCTTATACTTTTAAAATTGGTGGGGGCTGACTGGGGATTGTGGTTATAAGCATACAAACCACTGGCTTTTGCAATTTCCTAAAACTGTCCCGGGTGGATGCATTTAAGAGAACGTACAGCTGCGATGTTCCGGCTCGCACCACGCTGCCGTGGACAGGACCCACGGAGAGGCGGTGTGGGATGAAGGGACGGTTTCAAAGACCAGAGATATTCCCAGTTTGCTCTGCCTTGGAGTTCAGATATGAGAGACCGAGGACTGTGAGGAGGCTGTCCAGGCCTCACCTGGACACTTTGCAGCTAAAAAACCCAAGTGGTAAATCAGTGCCAGCGCAGCCCAAGGAAATGGTAGGAAAAAACATGGCTTTAGAGACACAGTCCTGGATAGAAAACGAGTGAAATTATATCTGTGCCAAAGGACTGATATAAGGATTAAGCCCAGGTTCTGGCGCATAGTAGGTGTTCAATAAATGCACATTTCTTTAAAAGTTGGACCCAAATCATTCAGGTCAATGTCACTCATGTGAATACCTACCTACTCTCTCTCCTCTATCCCTCTCAAATAGCTTGACTTTTCATTTCATTTTAGTCCATATACATGCTTTAATTACTATCCTCCAAGAGCCCAAGATGGAGTATGGGGAGCAGAGGGGATGGAGGAGATCATTCTTTTTTTCCTGACTCTTTCTTGACACAAGGAACAGACAATGGTGATGACTGATTCTCTCATTCAGAGCCTTCATCCACCTAGAATCCTGCATACTCAAAGCTCTGTTTTCATTTGCTAGATAGATGGTCATTAAAGCAATGGCCGTTTTTGACTCTTGGGCCCCAAACTTCTCCAAGTTATATTGACAGAGAAAACCACCGATGCTCTGAGAAGAAGGACTTCAAGAGGTCAGGCTGACGTTGAAGGAAATGAACCCTTGAAATAAGTACAATAGAGGCTCCACTTAAAAATGATCAGAAATCAAAAAATGAGAATAGTGGGCAGTTAATCCTATAACGAAATGTTTCTTCTCCTTCAACAAAGATCGAAGACTTAACACAATAGGCACCTCCCAGAATATATTTAAGACTGCTTTTATCTGCAAATATTGTGCTGACATTACAGGAATATATTCCCTAGGCTTGAAGGCCTACAGATTTCATCCATACCTGAAAAGCCATGAATTTGTACTCTTCTCCTCCCAATGATAACTCTTTAACATTCTGTGATTCCAGTACCAGAAGAATAATCTTCTCTTGGAATAGTTCTGAAACAATCTGTTCTTTTTGTGTCTCTGCTCAGAAATGTTTCAGAGAGTGCTATCTGTGCCTACTGAAGTTTACAGTTGCAGTCGTCTTTTGCACACCAAAGCAAGATGTGCATGTGACATGTATTAAATTATGTCTAAAAAAGCAGCAAACAAGTTACAATCTTTGCCAATCTCTTTAAGTCATCTCAGACACAGCAGGTTCTCTCATCTGTGTTATCACTTTTGCCCCTGTTACCCCAAGTCTTTTCATCTTTCATTCATCAGTCCATTCATTCAAGGTTAGACTGAGTTAGGCCTTGGTGATACGGCTGAGAACAACATAGACATGATCCCTATCGCCATGGAGCGGACAGTCGCGTAGCCTTCTGATAATACTGTTTCCTTGATTCCATTCTCGCCAACCACTTAACCCAGGGAAAGCACATTAGTTTACAGCCTTTTCATTCATTTATTGATCTATCTATCCATTCATTCCTTCATGTAATGTTTGTAAATGCCTCCTGTTCATAATACTAGAGATACAACAGTGAACAAAATTAATCCCCTGCCATTGTACTATATGGTTAAAAAGGCAAAGAACAAGTAAGCTACTGAATGAGTGTAACTGCAACAGGGATAAGTGACATTTGGAAAGAGGATGGTGAAGGATTGGAAGAGTCTGGGGCAGCTTCTGATGAGGTTTTTAAAGAAGGCCAGTGTGAGAAGCTGTCAGCTGAACAGAGCTCTGCATGACCAGAAGGAGCAAGTTAAGTATCAAACTGCTGCTAGAAGAGACTGCTCCCCTCTCTGAGGGAGCCACCAGTACAGAAGCTCTGAGCTGGAGATGGATGGACAGAGCAGGTCCAAGGGACAGCGGATGCCAAGTCGCTGAGAGGTAGATATATATGTCAGGGCCAGGCTGAGTGGAAACTTGAGAGCCATTCCAACTTCAATAGATGTTTGATCTGAAGTGTAACTGGATCTGACTTACATTTTAAAGGACCACCCCAGTAATGCATGGAGAATGATTTTATAGGGAGGCAAAGTGGAAGCGCAATGACCAATTAGGGGATTCTTGCGTTAAGATACAGAGGCTTGAGCTAGGGTGATGGTGGCAGTGATGAAAAATGGTGAGGTTGGGTGAAAATTCTTCTCTAAGGGTTTCTCTAAGAAGCAACAAAGTCGCATAGCTAGTACATGGCTGACTTAACTGAGACTCAGCCCCATTATCTGCTGAAAACAAAACCCACTTGACTTGTAACTTGATTGTCTTCCTACTATAAAGGCCAAGTAAGTTTAAACCTATAGGTTTAAGCATTGATAACCACGCAACCTTAAAACAGGGAGGACACGGCTGCAAGAGAGCATCTACATTCAATATTTAAATAAAGCACCTCATCTTTCTCATACCATCACAACTGGGATTACCAGCAGCTCACGTTAACTTGAATTATTTATTTTTTTTGGTTGACTGCATGTAAAACGCTGGCACAGACAGTTTCCACATCCACTCATGTTACAGATGTGTAGGTTTGGTTTCCCGCCTTAGCGAACGTGACCCAGTGTGGGTGACAGATTCCCCTTTGAAAGGGTCAGATAACTTCAGAGCCCGGGGTCCATCACTACAAACGTTAATTCTTCATTACATGTAGCTGTCCCTTTCACAGGCAAATGCAAAGGTGTAAGCCACTGGGAAGACTGTAGTGAAACTCAAATACCTTGACTATCTGTTTATGTTTCCCTGATCTCTGTTTTTATTCTAAAATCAGGGGCCAAATATTTCCTGTCCAATCG
>NW_011888915.1:4824309-4827217 GCF_000151845.1 Pteropus vampyrus
CTGCTCCCCTCTCTGAGGGAGCCACCAGTACAGAAGCTCTGAGCTGGAGATGGATGGACAGAGCAGGTCCAAGGGACAGCGGATGCCAAGTCGCTGAGAGGTAGATATATATGTCAGGGCCAGGCTGAGTGGAAACTTGAGAGCCATTCCAACTTCAATAGATGTTTGATCTGAAGTGTAACTGGATCTGACTTACATTTTAAAGGACCACCCCAGTAATGCATGGAGAATGATTTTATAGGGAGGCAAAGTGGAAGCGCAATGACCAATTAGGGGATTCTTGCGTTAAGATACAGAGGCTTGAGCTAGGGTGATGGTGGCAGTGATGAAAAATGGTGAGGTTGGGTGAAAATTCTTCTCTAAGGGTTTCTCTAAGAAGCAACAAAGTCGCATAGCTAGTACATGGCTGACTTAACTGAGACTCAGCCCCATTATCTGCTGAAAACAAAACCCACTTGACTTGTAACTTGATTGTCTTCCTACTATAAAGGCCAAGTAAGTTTAAACCTATAGGTTTAAGCATTGATAACCACGCAACCTTAAAACAGGGAGGACACGGCTGCAAGAGAGCATCTACATTCAATATTTAAATAAAGCACCTCATCTTTCTCATACCATCACAACTGGGATTACCAGCAGCTCACGTTAACTTGAATTATTTATTTTTTTTGGTTGACTGCATGTAAAACGCTGGCACAGACAGTTTCCACATCCACTCATGTTACAGATGTGTAGGTTTGGTTTCCCGCCTTAGCGAACGTGACCCAGTGTGGGTGACAGATTCCCCTTTGAAAGGGTCAGATAACTTCAGAGCCCGGGGTCCATCACTACAAACGTTAATTCTTCATTACATGTAGCTGTCCCTTTCACAGGCAAATGCAAAGGTGTAAGCCACTGGGAAGACTGTAGTGAAACTCAAATACCTTGACTATCTGTTTATGTTTCCCTGATCTCTGTTTTTATTCTAAAATCAGGGGCCAAATATTTCCTGTCCAATCGATGAAGTGGATTCCAGGTCATTGAGACTTTGGAGTACATTATTTTTTAATACCTTGTAAAAAATTGATAACAATGGTTACTAAACAGCTTGGATTAACCTCCTCTTTGGGAAGGAGCATGGTTTACTAAGTGAGGGTTTTTAAGTCAGACTAGGAGGTCAATCCGTTGCTAGCTCCACCACTCAGTTAATAACTATGGCACTTTAGATACATTAACTTTCTGAGCCTCGGTTTCTGCACCTGTTAAGTAGACCTAATAACATCTATAATCTAGGCATGTTTTAAGGATGGGATGAGACACCATATATATAATTGTGACTGAAAATCAGTTAGCACGGGCTCTGACGTGGCATAATTTCTTATAAATATTAATCATCTGGGTTTCCCTTTTCTGGTCATTGAGAACTTCCCAAGTGTGAAGTTTTGAGTTTTTAAATGTCTTTGTTCTTAACGTCCTTCTGTGTCAGTTTGTAGGGCTGCCATAACGAAATATCACAGACTGGGCGTCTTAAACAGAAGTTTATTTTCTAACAATTCTGGAGGCTAGGAGACCAAGATCAAGATTAGCCGGCATGGTTGGTTTCGTCTGAGGCCTCTTTCCTTGGCATGTAAATGGCCCTCTTCTCCTCCCTGTGTCTTCACATGGTCTTGCTCTGTGTGTCTGTGTCCTAATCTCATCTTATAAGAGCCAGTCATATTGGATCAGGGCTCACCCTAATGACATCATTTAACCCAATCAGCACTTTGAAAGACCCTATCTGCAAATACAGTCACCTTCTGAGATACTTGGAGTTAGGGCTTCAACACATGCATTTTGAGGGGACAAAATTCAGCACACAATACCCCCTTATGCCCTGCTATAAAAAAAAAAAAAAAGTGAGAAAAACACTGAATCAGAGCAAGAAAAATGAGTCTTAAGCCTCATTTAAAAAAGAAAAAGAACAACTATTTGGCAAATTATTTTCCCTTTTTGGCCCACATTTTCTCAATCATTAAAATAAGGGGGTTTGAAATAATAGGTTCCTTATTTCTCTTCCTGCCCTAAACCAAGCAAAGCTAAGATTTTCCCTATGATTTCTCACAGCAAAAAGGGTCTGAGATAGAACATGGCATGAAGTAACTGAAATTAAACAAAATGAAAAACAAAAACATACCTTCTTTGTGGAATAAACCCAAGATGAAGTCTCTAGAAGCAGAGGATTACATTCAATTGCTTTCAAACCTACGTTGGTTAAAGTCTTTTCTCTATGTAAGGCCATAATTTAAACCAATTTCATTGAATAAACACCAAAAACCCCACTCTGAATTTATCAATATCCCCAAACAAAGTAATCTCATCAAGATTTGGGGCAGAGATTGGCTTTGAGGAAAGAGTGTATGATTTCAAACAAAGATCTCCTTGAAAGAATTAAGGGGAAAAAAGTTTTAAAATCAAACACACATACACACAGAAAATGTCAAATGAAAACCAGCTTCCAAGCTTATAGGTTAAGCCATTTAGGAGAGACGGAGGAAAAAGGACTGGGTGTGTTTTCTCTCCAGCTGTAGGGCTTCAGGTCCTAAGACGCTGTGTACCTATTTCTGCAATGTCCACAGACTCAACAAGACAGGGAGGCAAGCATAAATGGCAGCCAGAAAACAGATGCGCTCATTCGAGAGGGAAAACAGATTTCCCTGGAAAATGGCATAACTGCTGAAGCAACTGGAGTGATGACATGAATATAAGACCAAGATGAAAGATACCGGGATTCAAATCTGTAGTCTGATACTTATGAGCTGAGCAACTTTGGGCAAGTTACTCAAGTAGCTTTTATTTAACTTCGACCAAAAAACAGTAACTGAAAATGAATCCATCATTTCACTTTTGTTGTTAAAGCAAAAATGATCTAAAAAACAACCAATAAATAAAT
>NW_011888915.1:4828362-4848455 GCF_000151845.1 Pteropus vampyrus
AGTGGGGTTAAGAATGTGGGCTCTGGCTCAGTTTGGATTTTGGTTCCACCAGTTAAGCCTTGTGTGATCTTAGGCAAATTTCCTGATCTAAGTATCCTCATCAATAAAATGGAAAGATCTAGCTGGAAATCCATCTACCTAATTGAGTTGTCATGAGGATTACATGAGGTAATGGATAAAAAGCACTTAATACCAGATATAATAAATGTTAATTCTTATTATTAATTATTAAACTAATTTTCCTTATATGTTCTAGATTAGATGTTCCTGTGAGAAGCATTACATTGACAGGTTCAGAGCAAATGGTCAATAAATACTTATTTATTCAATCAAAAAACAGCAAAACGCTGTTATTATACCCGATTATATTACATGACATATGTAGTACTTCAAATGTTTTCTGATCTAAAGTTGTAATTCCACAAATATATTTTAATTCATTTTCCTTCTCCTACAGATGTTCATTTTAAAAGGATCTAGTGATTATTATTAGACATAGATTACTGCGGCTATAAAGTATACAATTTACAGTGATGAGCTAGGTAAAATGAGCTTCAAGTTTAACTGTCCACACTTCTCAAACTAAAGAACAAATCTTAGATAAAAGCTAATCACAGAAATAGCTCCAAATATAAGCCCAGAGAAAACTGTGATAGGGTCAAGGACTGAAAATCTTTGAGAAAACACACACACACACGAATAAAATGGCCAGCCTTGATAGGGAAAGAAAAAAGTACTACAGGCTGCTCCTTAACCAAACTTTCTAAAAGGCAGAGTTTGCTGTACAGATGTAGACTGGCTTATCTAATTACTGCTGATAACTCTAGTGTCTTGTGGTTTCTGTGCAAAAGCAGAAAGAGGCCTCAATTAAGATCTGTTAGATCCTGGTTCAAAAAGTCATGGTGACGATTTTCTGTTTGAAAGAAAACAGGTCTCTACTAATTTTTTTAAATCATTTGCAGTAAGAGAAATGCTTACAAGCAACAAGTACTGCTTACAAGCAACAAGTACCCAGGTAGGCCCCTGAAACAGGCTGAGAATGAGGTCAGATGCTGAATTTGGAAAAGGAATAGAGGTCTGGGAAGAAAGAAGTAAAAATGATGGGTAGCCACCTAGGCACCAGGTTACAGTTAACTCTGCTTGTTCTGTGAAAGGGCTCTCAAGTTTCTCTTGGCCCAGTGATCCTGTGCCGGTTTCTTAGTTGGGCCTTATCTCTGAAAAGTTAATATTCTAGAAAGCTGTCAGCAAAAAGGAGGATGGCATAGGAGCACAAATGCATGTAGGCTGTGATCATCTCCTTTGAAATTATTCCTGCAAAGTAAGTGTTAAAGGTATCCATTCAATCAACAAATAGTTACAGAGGGCTTAATCTGTGCCGGCCAAAGACTAAGCATTGGAGATTCAGTGGTAACAAAATAAAAACTATCCCTATCTCATGGAGTGTCTGTGGCATTATTTGCCCTTTGGGCTGGGTTATTTCTATTGGATGTCCGCCATCACATTTAAAATATTGGCAAGAGCAATACAAAAGAGCTTGGCGAGCATATACAGACGCAGAGCTGTATTCTGTTGGTTTGCTTGTTTGTTTGACCAGTCTAGATTTGCGGCAATTGTCACCTTTGTGCCCTTCCTTATCGAGTGTAGCCTTATTCAGAAGAGACACTGTATGTGCCAGCAAATGAATCTTGATCATTTTCATAATACTCATTTGAATTAATATTAAAGCTTTGCTAAGGAAAGGACCTATCTGCCATCGTTATTACATTTCTCACCTGCACAGTCTATTAACCAAGTCCACTGTCTGAATTAGGCTGGGATTTTGTGGGTAAAAAGCAACCAAAGACCCTTATATCCAACATCGATATTGGCTGGTCCCACTGATCATAAGCCAACAACCGTCGGCTCTCATCTATTTTCTCACTTCCCTCGTGGAAAGGGCTTAGAGCTCCTCTCTGTGGATTTGGAACCAAGTGAGGAGGGGCTGACCATGATCTCGGGAGAAAATAGAGGACAAAATAAAGGCTCCCAAGGTCATTTGCACTGGCACGGCCTTTGGGGATCATCCAGTTCAATGCCCTCGTTTGACTGATGCAGAATCTGAGAAGGATAATAAGGGTTTGCCCAGAGTCGCACGTAAATTAGAGGCAAGGGCAGGCCTGAACCACAATGTGCTGACTCTCCATTCAGGGTTCTCTTCCTTTCCCTCCATCATAAAACATCAGGGCTCCTTTGCCCTACTAGTCAGAGAAACTCCTCTCTTAAAAAGTAAAATCTTATTTTATCCTTCTTATCTCATTGTCTAGTGTTTCCACAGGGGAAATAAAAAGACTGATTAAGCGATGAGAAATGTGTCTTTGAATTCCAGATGTCCCAGTGAGGTTCCTAGACCATTCTAGAGGGGAGCTCCCCCATCTGGCCCAGAGTGCTGGGTGTGTCCTGGGTTTCTCTGCCTGGCTGAATGGGAACAGGGAACCTGGCTCCTTCTACATCAAGGAAGAGGAGAGGGACAGACAGTAAGAAGGGGCCTTGAGCCTGGGTCCGCACTTATGCAAGGCAGAAAAATGGCATCTGCTTTTCGGCCATGCTTTTCCATCCTTTTCCACTCATACATGCCCCTGGGCAAAAGCCAGAAGCTAACTCAGACGGCTGGCAGAGCGGCGCATGAACCGCGGTTAGGAAGGTGTGCACTCAGCTGCTGTTCCAGTGGCGATGTGATAGGCCTGGCCAGACCATCCCAGCTCCTTCCAGCCTGCGAACACTGACCTACATTTGTGAGCTAACAGGTGTGGACAGATGGAGGTGATGGGAGGTGAAGATAGTCCCCTGTGGACATGGAATTATTGCTTTCCTGCTTGAGAAACTAACTCACCTCTGGAGGGATCGATGCCAGGCTCTTGCTTTTCAGCTGTGTGACTTTAGTATTTATTCAATCAAAAAACAGCAAAACGCTGTTATTATACCCGATTATATTACATGACATATGTAGTACTTCAAATGTTTTCTGATCTAAAGTTGTAATTCCACAAATATATTTTAATTCATTTTCCTTCTCCTACAGATGTTCATTTTAAAAGGATCTAGTGATTATTATTAGACATAGATTACTGCGGCTATAAAGTATACAATTTACAGTGATGAGCTAGGTAAAATGCGCTTCAAGTTTAACTGTCCACACTCCTCAAACTAAAGAACAAATCTTAGATAAAAGCTAATCACAGGAATAGCTCCAAATATAAGCCCAGAGAAAACTGTGATAGGGTGAAGGACTGAAAATCTTTGAGAAAACACACACGCAAGAATAAAATGCCCAGCCTTGATAGGGAAAGAAAAAAGTACTACAGGCTGCTCCTTAACCAAACTTTCTAAAAGGCAGAGTTTGCTGTACAGATGTAGACTGGCTTATCTAATTACTGCTGATAACTCTAGTGTCTTGTGGTTTCTGTGCAAAAGCAGAAAGAGGCCTCAATTAAGATCTGTTAGATCCTGGTTCAAAAAGTCATGGTGATGATTTTCTGTTTGAAAGAAAACAGGTCTCTACTAATTTTTTTAAATCATTTGCAGTAAGAGAAATGATGGTTCTGCTTACAAGCAACAAGTACCCAGGTAGGCCCCTGAAACAGGCTGAGAATGAGGTCAGATGCTGAATTTGGAAAAGGAATAGAGGTCTGGGAAGAAAGAAGTAAAAATGGTGGGTAGCCACCTAGGCACCAGGTTACAGTTAACTCTGCTTGTTCTGTGAAAGGGCTCTCAAGTTTCTCTTGGCCCAGTGATCCTGTGCCGGTTTCTTAGTTGGGCCTTATCTCTGAAAAGTTAATATTCTAGAAAGCTGTCAGCAAAAAGGAGGATGGCATAGGAGCACAAATGCATGTAGGCTGTGATCATCTCCTTTGAAATTATTCCTGCAAAGTAAGTGTTAAAGGTATCCATTCAATCAACAAATAGTTACAGAGGGCTTAATCTGTGCCGGCCAAAGACTAAGCATTGGAGATTCAGTGGTAACAAAATAAAAACTATCCCTATCTCATGGAGTGTCTGTGGCATTATTTGCCCTTTGGGCTGGGTTATTTCTATTGGATGTCCGCCATCACATTTAAAATATTGGCAAGAGCAATACAAAAGAGCTTGGCGAGCATATACAGACGCAGAGCTGTATTCTGTTGGTTTGCTTGTTTGTTTGACCAGTCTAGATTTGCGGCAATTGTCACCTTTGTGCCCTTCCTTATCGAGTGTAGCCTTATTCAGAAGAGACACTGTATGTGCCAGCAAATGAATCTTGATCATTTTCATAATACTCATTTGAATTAATATTAAAGCTTTGCTAAGGAAAGGACCTATCTGCCATCGTTATTACATTTCTCACCTGCACAGTCTATTAACCAAGTCCACTGTCTGAATTAGGCTGGGATTTTGTGGGTAAAAAGCAACCAAAGACCCTTATATCCAACATCGATATTGGCTGGTCCCACTGATCATAAGCCAACAACCGTCGGCTCTCATCTATTTTCTCACTTCCCTCGTGGAAAGGGCTTAGAGCTCCTCTCTGTGGATTTGGAACCAAGTGAGGAGGGGCTGACCATGATCTCGGGAGAAAATAGAGGACAAAATAAAGGCTCCCAAGGTCATTTGCACTGGCACGGCCTTTGGGGATCATCCAGTTCAATGCCCTCGTTTGACTGATGCAGAATCTGAGAAGGATAATAAGGGTTTGCCCAGAGTCGCACGTAAATTAGAGGCAAGGGCAGGCCTGAACCACAATGTGCTGACTCTCCATTCAGGGTTCTCTTCCTTTCCCTCCATCATAAAACATCAGGGCTCCTTTGCCCTACTAGTCAGAGAAACTCCTCTCTTAAAAAGTAAAATCTTATTTTATCCTTCTTATCTCATTGTCTAGTGTTTCCACAGGGGAAATAAAAAGACTGATTAAGCGATGAGAAATGTGTCTTTGAATTCCAGATGTCCCAGTGAGGTTCCTAGACCATTCTAGAGGGGAGCTCCCCCATCTGGCCCAGAGTGCTGGGTGTGTCCTGGGTTTCTCTGCCTGGCTGAATGGGAACAGGGAACCTGGCTCCTTCTACATCAAGGAAGAGGAGAGGGACAGACAGTAAGAAGGGGCCTTGAGCCTGGGTCTGCACTTATGCAAGGCAGAAAAATGGCATCTGCTTTTCGGCCATGCTTTTCCATCCTTTTCCACTCATACATGCCCCTGGGCAAAAGCCAGAAGCTAACTCAGACGGCTGGCAGAGCGGCGCATGAACCGCGGTTAGGAAGGTGTGCACTCAGCTGCTGTTCCAGTGGCGATGTGATAGGCCTGGCCAGACCATCCCAGCTCCTTCCAGCCTGCGAACACTGACCTACATTTGTGAGCTAACAGGTGTGGACAGATGGAGGTGATGGGAGGTGAAGATAGTCCCCTGTGGACATGGAATTATTGCTTTCCTGCTTGAGAAACTAACTCACCTCTGGAGAGATCGATGCCAGGCTCTTGCTTTTCAGCTGTGTGACTTTAGTCAAGTTACTTAAACTCTCTGAGCCTCTATCCAGAACACAACATGATGGCTACTAAATCTAGCTACAGGTGAGGTTGTCTGTTAAGTGAGATAATCCATGTAGTTTGTGCTAAGGTGCTCAATAAATGGTAACTATATTAATAATAAGCCCACTATACTTAGTCCCATCTTTTTAACCACTGTGTTCTCCACAATCTAATTAACATGATAAACATTCCTCAAGAGCAGTAGTTTTTATACTGGACTCCACATAAAGACCAGGGCCAAAAGAAGAGGCCAAGTTGAGGGACGCATCCTAGTCCACCAAACTATGTTGGGGGGAGGAGCTTCTAGTGCTTATATTGAAATAGACACATACAGAGTTTGATGAGAGAAGGATGTTGCAGTGGAAGAGTCTGAAAGAGGAGCCTATCTCTCTGGGTTGTCCAGGGTCTTTCAAACTTGTTTTCTACTGGCCTACAGAAAATGGGGGGAAAGGAAAGGGGAGCATCGATCGGAAGTGAGAGTAACCAGGGAACAGTTCAGGCCTGCTGTTAGCATCCATCCCCGGAAGTGATGACACATTCAAATTCCCAGTCCTACTATTGTAAACACTTCGCAGTTCTTCAAATATAATAAGCGGACATAAATAGTGCTATGAAATGCATCGATACATAAAGAACAGAGGGCTCTTTGGGATATGAAGAGATTTTTTTGTTCTTTTTCGAATTCAATTTTACTTTTGTCCAACTGAGGAGAAAGGGCAGAGAAAAAAGCCACTGAAGAGGGAGTTGAGAAGAAACTGCTAGAAAGCGTATTCATAACCGGTGTCACTCTAGGCCAGAGGCCGATTAGGACTGAAAACAATATAGTTCAACTATGAGAAGTGTCCTTTAGGCTCGGGGAGAGTCTTCTATCTCAAAGTCCAGAGGCAGTCTAATGGCCTCTATTAGATTGTCACAAATGAATGACAAGCATTAATCTGAGGAACAGTATAACGTAACTAAAGCAGGGAAAAAATTAGTTTTTATAGAACGTTGTTTTTATTTGTTTTGAAAACTTGTATTTAAAAAATAGTTTCCTAAGTAGTCTCTCTCTACCCCTGACCTGTCAAGTCTTCCTTTATTAATTTCCATATTCCAAAGTAGTTGAGATTTTATAAATAAATCAGTGTTTACTCTCTTGAATCCATCCAGGGTTCACAGACCACTTTCACAGTCACCACCTCATTTGAGACTTTCCACAGCCCAGTGACACCGGTGGGATCGATTTTTATTTATAAACTGACAGTTCTACCACAGAGACTTGAAGTCTCTCAGGAAATCTGTTTCTCCAGAATTCCCCCAAGTGCCCAGCTGGCACTGCCTCAGTTACTAATAGTCTGAGGTCTTTATTCACCTAAAGTGTTTTGCTGGCATTTGAGAAAGAGAAATAACCTGGCTGAAAATCACCACATATCTGTTCAAAATACAAAGTAACAGATAAACACTCCAGGCAGGGCCCAGGCTGAGATCCCCACAATCAGATATCTAAGATGCTTTTCATTCCTACGTCTGATAGTTTTCCTGTCTTTTACACTGGAATTTCCCTTCCTAGATGCCTTACATGGATAGAGCTGGCTTTGGGTGACTTCTTTCAGTCTCCCGAACTCCAGTCATCCATCTTATTCCTCATTCTTGCTCCCAAAGTGACATCTATCAAAGTAAGAGGAAGTCTGAGCTCCACGGTTTGAGTTGCACTTGTCCCTTACTCAGGTTCTAGTCTATTTCTAGGTCCTCAACTCAACTGCTGCAGAGATCTGCAGTTGAGTTGAGGACCTAGAAATAGACAGTTTGAAAGGCCCCCTCCACGTCCCCTCCAAAAAAGAATTCCCATGGCACCCACAACACTCACAATCACACCTTCAGGGGAGATCACAGCATCCTGACCACCGCCCTAGACCAAACTGCCCAGGCTGTGTTCCTGAGGACTGGCAATTCCCGAACATCTCACGCGAACACCTCCAGTGCAGTGGAAATGCATCATCTGCCAGACAGTATTTACGGAAATCCAGTTATTGTTTGCAAAAAGCCAGTTCCCTGTGATGTGTCCCCTAGAAGGAATTCTAGAGCTCTCGATCCATACCTTTCAAAATCACCGGGCAAGTGCCTCTGGGAGGTAGAAAGGCTGTACCGGGGCAGCTGACACTGTGAAGTCAGACAAGACCTGGGATTAATTTCCAGCTCTGCTCCAAAATTCTCACTGCGTAACCCTGGATAACTGACTTTGCCCAGCTGTGTTTCAATTTCTTTAACTGTGAAATGGGTTTCTGCAGAGACTCTGATAAGGGAGTGCATATAAAGCCCTGGAAACAAAGTGTTAGATCCCTACCCACTCCTGGGGTCAGCTTCAAGGTCAACGTCAAGGTGCAACTTTTGTTAGAGAAAATCAATGACTGGAAGTATCCAAACTTTCTACCTGTAGCACTGATATGGTAGCTACCATCCCTAAAATTGGTATTTATATTTATTTACTATAAAAGTAAGAGGGACTGTGTTATGGAATTTGTTGATAGTGGCAGGAAAAATATGTTTCACGGGTCCTCCCAGGAGTAGAGAAAATCTTGAGTATTTCCCCTAAACCAGCAGTCCCCAACCTTTTTGGTACCAGGGACCGGTGCTCCTATGAGAATCTAATGTCTGATCATCTGAAGTGGAGTTGAGGAGGCGATGCTAGCGCTGAAGAGCAGCTGCAAATACAGATGAAGCTTTGCTTGCTGGCCTGCCACTCACCTCCTGCTGTGTGGCTGGTTCTTAATGGGCAGGGGACCAGGGCTGAGGACTTCTGCTCTAAACCATCTGCTCTACAAACACCAAGTAGTAATGATGGTAGAAGCAGAGACACCACGAGGAGTGTGGAGGTGAGGGACATGCATTTTGATTTCAGCCAGATGTGTAGGTTTAGGTCCTGCCTCTAATATTATAGCTCTGACCTAGGGCAAATGCATTTGATTTTCAGGTTTTTTTTTTTTTTTAATCTATAAAGTAGGGATAACTCTAGTACCTCTCAGTGTTGATTCAAGGATGAAAAGAGATAACTCATCTAATAAACACTCAATAGGTGTGAGCTATTCTTATTAGGAACAATTTTTCATTCATTTTTTGATTTACCTGATCATCGTTAGGCATCTATGTGCTAAGCACTGTGTCAGTGAGTAGAGACAGGTAAATGACAATACAAGGTTCCTGCTCTGATCTGCTAGACCACTCCAAACTGCCAGTCTGACACTTAGAAACAAGAACTGGTGTTGAAGTAGAATATACAGGTCATACATGTAGTTGCCCTCAGAAGACACGGTGACATCTGAGGCCTGAGCTACTCACAGAGAAAGGCCCAGTCAATTTTACCAGGGAGAGAGAAACCACCTCACCTACACTTCCAGCAAATCAATAAACACAGGATAGTAAGAAGGCATTAATCTCAGGAGGGCAGCAAAAACAGGTAGAAGGACAGACAACAAACAAACAAAACCTTACTGTGGCCCCCAAAATTGTGGCCGGGGGTGGTGCTTGGGAAGGTAAAGAGTATCAAGCCAAGAAAGAATGCCCCCATCTGTCTTCAGATTATGGTGACATTTTAGCTACTGGGTGGGGCAGCCTTCACAGAAAGGAATATGGAGAGGATAGTAAACTCAATTCAAATTCCATAATCTTACTATGAAAAAATGTACTAGAACTGACAGGGGATATATGTTATATTTAGAACTTCAATAATATTTTCCGTATATCTATATCCATGTCCATATTTTTATGTTATCTAGGAAGATAAATATCTAACCTTTATAGTAGATAGATAACCAAAATCACCTTTAGACATGCAAATGTACAAAAGTATTTTATTCTGAAATAGAATCCTACTTCATAGAAATACAAACACAAAGCACAAAAAAATCTACAAATGGATTCCTTGCTCCCAAAGACCAGCATCCCCTACCCCTCTTCTGCTACCTCCCCTACCCCACACCCTTTTCAACAATGAATACCAGGCAGCCTGGCTTGAAGAAATTCACAACCACTGTACATTCCTGTCACAGCTGCTAGAGACACAGCCCCAGCTTCAAGCAGAGGCTGCTATGCAGCACCACGCCCCACGCGCAGAGAGAAAGGATGGAAGCCGCGCTGAAAATGAAGGATGCACCCCAGGGAAGAGCATCCAAACAGGAACAAAAGGGAACCCCTTGCAAACCTGGCCCTGGGATTAGGGCACAGCCACATATATTGGGGCTTCTAAGGCAAGTAAGTTATCAGGGCTAAATGTCTGTTTCTTTCCTTAAAGGTGGCTTAAGTGATGCCTAGAAGAATGGGCGTGGCCCTCAATGCCATTTCACAGGCTAAATCCATAAGAAGAACCATTGCAATTTTCAGACTAGGAAGAAAAAAATAATCTGTTCTCTGCTTTGCCAAAAAGGAGAATTGGCAAATGAATGGTGGATGTAAAGCAAGTGACATATATGCACAACACACTTCCCGCATGTAATAACAGCATGAGAGCTAGGGTTCATCTCTCCTGAGTTAGGGAAATAAGTATAAAAATTGAGCTTTTGTCCAAATTGGCCTTCTTTTTTCTTATGATGACTTTCACAGCTCTTTGCAAAGACAATTGGCACTGAGAAAATACTGAGCATTGTAAATGACACACAATGTTTCTTCAATAATATGAAGTCAATGATATCAAGTAATGGTAAAGGAAAATGGACTATACCTGGCAAAAATAAAAATAAAAAAAAAATAAATAAATAAAAACAAAAAAGATCTCTACCTATCCCAACTCTTCCCCCGCTAAGGAGTATTTCTCCCCAGGGACCAGGTGGACAGCAGGTAGGGGTGGGGCACACTTGTGCAGAATGAAAAAGGTAGGATGCTGCAAGAGAAATAAACCACTTGGCAATCAGTGCACTAAAGGCAAGGAAAGCTTCCTCCTGCCTACAGAGGGGAAGGTCCTGCATGGCAATCACACACGGGGTGTTTCTGGCATAACCCAACAAGTGCAAACAGACTCATGGCCACAGCAAAACCTAACGGATCTGGGCAAATTAACTATGGAAGCAGGTACAGCTCTGCCCTTGGGCAGCTGCAGAGCCTCCCTAGGGGCCAGCTGATCGCTTCCTTTGTTCGCCTTGCAAAGATGGAGTAGCCACCCATTCCCTTTCTACACACTTACACGAAAACTACACGCACATCTCATTCACTATAGACAAAGCACAACTGCATTGCTTTGTGCTAAATTAACGACCGTTTGTGATTTTTTGTTGTTTTGCGCCCTTTTTTTTTTTTTTTTAATGCCCATCCCAGCCTGTCCTGTGTCCCTTGCATTCAGGGGCATCATTTCAGAGCATCCTGGAGGAATCCCGGCCCGGGGTGCGGTATTTTGCGCCGCGAGAGCGCTTTCTGGACACTGGTGTAGATGTGGCTTCTATACCTGATAAGGGCACATCCCCTCTCCACCCTGTCTAAGGCGCTCGCTCAGCGCATCTGATACTCGCCGGCCGCGGGTGGCTCTGTCTTGCACACAATGGCAGTTGGACACGGTATACACACAGCGTTTATCCGCGACCGCAAACTTAAACTCTGCTCTAAAAACTCAGCCTTTTCTTGGAATGAGGAGAAATGACATGAAAAATGTAAAATGCATTGTGAGCAAAAAAAAAAGTTGGTCGTTCCGCTACAACCACGTTAGCTGTCCAGTCCCGAAAATGACGCACTGAAATATATATCGGGGTGAAGGCAGGCAAGAAGGGGACAGGGTGAGGAAGGACAGTCCAGACACCCACCACCCTTGAGGCGCGGGCAGAGAGATGCGGATCTGGGAGAGAGATGCGGTCCGGATGCCAAGTACTCCTAGAGAAAGGTGTCATCTCTCCATACCCCACCTCACCAAGAGCAACCTCAAACAAAAAAGCACGCCTGGCCCCGGGCACACACCGACACTCCAGCGGGCGCGGGGATCGGGAGAGGACCCTGAGCCCCGCGTTCTTCGGGAACTACAGGGCGGTGGAAAAGGAGGCTGAATAATCCAAAATTCTCCGCGCCACTGTTTGGGTTTCCTCTTTGTTTTGTTTTCCCCAAACCCCAGGGTCGCTCTGTCTGGGTGGCGCCCGCCGCGCCGGCCGGACTGACCGCCGCTCTCCACCCCCCGGACCTGGGTCCCTGTCCCTCCCCGGGGACCCGACCAGGGAAGCCGGCGGGGATCCGAGGCGCCCCGCCCGCGGTGCAGCGGGATGGAGAGAGGGAGGGAGGCAGGCGGCGGCGCTGAGACTCACCGTGATCCGCGGGATGTTCTTCTTGCCTTGGTAGGACATGGTGGTGGCGGTGGCTGCAGCGGCGGCGTCCCTCCCTCCTTCTGCTCCCGCTCGCCCGCGACTTCCTCAGCGCACAGCGCCCCGAGATCAGGTGGAGCGAATGGTGCGCTGGCCGCGGCCGCCGCCTCCCCTCGCCTCCGCCCCCCTCCTGGGCTCCCGCGGTGGCTGCCAGAGACAATAGTAAATCTCCCTGGTCCCCCTTTCACCCCCGACCCCCCCGCCACACACACCCTCCTCCACTCGCGTTCACGCCGGGCTTTTTTTTTTTTTTTCTTTTGCGGTGCCAGCTGAGCCCCGTAAGACAAGAATGGCTGATCCGCGACTCCTCCCCCTTCTGTCTTATCCCTATTGATTTTCCTTTTAGCATCTGCCTCACCCACTTTTTCTTTTTCTTTCTTTCTTTTTCTTTTTCTTTTCTTTTTTTTTTTTTTTGGTGACTGTGAGTGCTGCGGAGCCAGGCCCCTCCACAACCACCAGGGGGCGCGAGGGACTTTTCGGGGTGGGGATGCTGCAGTCCCAGTGCAGGAAGAGAAGCTCTAGCATTGCCCTCCCGGCCTCGTGGGCCAAGCCCGGGAAAACGCCAACGCCTCCCACCAGACCCTGCAGGGTCCGATTTCCCTTCTCACCACCCTCATTTTAGAAAGGTGACGGCTCCGGACGTCCCTCCCGGAACCCACCCTCCTCCCTTCTCCGCCATCGCGCGGGCTGGATGGGGCGGCCGCTGCCTTTGTTACAGCCAAGGGCTGGGCGCCACCTCTGCTGGTCGCTGGGTGTGCAGACAGCCAGCGCAATCCCATAAAAAGCTGAGAATTGGTCAGACTGTGCAGCCTTGCCAGCCCGCTTCTATCCGGAGACCATAAAAATACGTATCAGAAAATGTAAAGCGGCCACTCACTCTTGGAGAGCTGCGAGGGGCACCGTGTCCGTTAATATCAACCATTCTCTGAATTTAAAAAATAGGCTCAAAATAATATGTTTAAAAAAACTGCACTGCCTGGCTCTCAGAATAAAAAAAAAAAAAAAAGGGCATTGATGCTGCTCTGTGCTAAAGAGTAGAAAACACCTGTGCGGGGAGGCAGACACCCCGGCACGTTCCTGGTGTGCAGCCATGGATTTTGAGTCAACCATGTGTGCTGCTCACAATCCCGAGTTTACTTCAGGCAGGGCTGATAGACAAATGTCAGTATGCCATTAGAAGCAAAAACATGCCCATTTCAGCACTGGAATATATTGTTCTTTAGCTACTCGCTCAAATTGAAACGCCAAGAGAGGCAAATTTGGAGGGGGTACCGTGACTGGTGGCTAAGAGGTGCTCCCAGTGGGGAGCTTCCTCAACTCTCCACAAAAGGAATCCTAACCATAACATTTAAATAACAACGGTGGTTTACAATGCCAAGACTACAAAATCCCCTCCTCCCATCCCCACTCAAATGTGGATCCCAACGCCTTACAAAATAGTTCTGCAGACATCACTAAGCATGACTAGGTTTGTGCTAGGGATCTTGAATTGAATTCACGTTTTTGTAAAGCAAGTACACTGACCACACTTTTGGACATCTCTTCCTTAAATTGAAGGCTTACTTTGCAATACAGAAGCTATACAAAGCATCCACAGAAAAAGGGTACAGAATGCTTCAGCTTGGGTTTTCCAGAAACTTGAAATGAACCAGCCTGGTCCCATAATCAAAGGGGAGACTAAGTCCCCTGAAACACCCTCTGCTTGAGTTAATCCAAGCTTCTGGTTATTTATGGATAACGGGACTGAATGCAGTCCTCACAGGGAAAGCCCACAGCACCCTCTACTTCACTTCTGCAATACTCTGGCTAGCAGGATCAATACCAGGCAAAGGTTACCTCTCTGAACTCTTTTGCAAAGCACAGGGGGAAAAAAAAGAAAGAAATGACTGAATCCAAAGGCACACCCTAAACATTTTGCTTTGTTCTTAATGCTCAAGTGCTGAGACCACTAGCCAAGAGTTGTGAAATTACAAAGCATTCTGGGGATTGGCATGCAAATAAGCAGGATTATATTTAGAACAGAGTAAAAGAGAATTAACTACTAGGAAACCCTGCAGAGCGGTCTCTGAATCTTTTCCATAGGTTTTACTGCCCCCAACTTGTTTGAAGGGATCTTGCTAGTTCTTCTTAAGATAAACAAAAATATGTAGGGGACATTTACACTCCTAAAGAAATGCCAGTGCTCCCCCAACCCCCGCCCCGCCGCCCCCAATTTCCTGGATTTCTTTGCCTGTCTTGCATCTTAATTTATCTCCTCTGTTTCTGTCATTATAATCCAGAACACTCTCTACTAAAGAGATTTATACCATATTTTTGGTCACTTGGTTGTGGGGGGGGGGCGGTTCGAATTACGAAACTTCATTAAACTCTTTGAAGTCAGGTTTGCCTGTGAGAGGCCATGCAGAATAGGACCTGTGATGTGTTTCTCGGTTCAGACTGCTGTGACAAGCCATGCACAAGAATGCACAATAACCAGCTAATCGGTTCAAGCAACGTACAAAAAACATTGTTTTTTCCCTCTTTCATTCCCTTCAATCATCTTTCTCTTCCTTAAAGCAACATCAAGTATATAAGATGAATTTGAAGGAAAAAGCCTTCCTTGGCTGTGCCTTTCTTATTCAAGGAGCAAAAAGAAAGGCGGCCATCAACACAAGATGCCTCTATGTCTGGCCAAGAGGGTGAGGCGTACAAGCAGCATGGATGTTTTCCACAGTAGAATGACTCTGAATGGTTTTCCTTGGATACACAGCAGCACTTGGCTTTAGGTATCTCAGGAAACTATGAGAGAGGGAGAGGGAGACACAAAGAGACGTAATTTATGGTTGCAGAGAAACTTAACTTTGGCCACCAAATCTATCACATCTAGACACTTCCACACCTGAATCAAGGCTACATTATTCTAGTTGCTCACTCCAAAGCTTTGGCATCATCCAAACTTCTTCCATCCAATCCAATTTGCACTGCATATTTAATGTGTCAGGAAATGTTATTGATTCTGTCTTTTGAATATATCCAGACTATGGTCTCTTTTCTCTATCTACAAAGCTGCTGTCTTTGTCTAGCCACTATCAGCTATCCCCAGACTACAGTAGTAACCTCCTAACTGGGCTCCTTTCTTCACCATCATTCCTTCATTTATTTATTCATTCATTCATTCATTCTCATAATTTCACACAATACTTACCTTGTACTTATGCTTACTCTATGCTACTATTTTTCTAGGTACTAGTGTTCTAGAGGTGAGTAATAATAATAATAATATTCCAGATCTCACAGAGTTGACTTTATACCTTTGTCAAGAGACTACCACCTATCATTTTTTAGCCCCCTTCTGTGTTTTATCTCTCTTCATGGTAATTTTTACCACATAACATATTAATTTATTATTGAGTATTGTCTTCCTTCCTATCACTAGAATATAAGCTCCTTGAGGGAAGAAATATGTCTGTTTTAATAACTTTTATGTCCTAATTGTGTGAAATGGGGCCTTGCCCATAGAAATTGATCAATAATTATTAGATGAATGACTGTAAGAATGTTTAAAATTGTGTCTGAAGAAAGAATAAAAAGATGGAGTAAAACCCTTCCTGTAATTAAAGAATGTGCGGTTAGAATCTAGATTTAAGAATATTTTCGCTTCTGTAAGTCTTCTTAGAGTTTCCCGATTCTCGATTTCAAAGCAGTTGAATTCAAGATGGTGAGGAATCACTTTGCTAATATGATATAGACGTGAAATTCCAAGGCAACACATGGACCAAACAACAGTTCAGTAGAATAGATTTGGTACTTAAGCAATGATTAGAAAACTGAGGCTTTGAAAGGAACTGCCATCAAAGTGTATGAGAAGATCGAGAGCCTTGTGTTAAAAAATTTCTCAAAGAAAAAAAAAAGAAAAAAAGAAAAGAAAAAGAAAATTGATACTGAGTTCAGAGGGAAAAGTATGGACTAGAACCTAGAGTGGTGGACTGTTTTAAGGATCTGGACTCAGGGGTAGAGGGACCTCAGTCCATATTATAAATCATGCACTTTCTATTTCTGTGACCTTTAGCAGTTTACTTCGACCTTCTGAGCTTTGGTTTCCTCATCTCTAAAATGAGCATCTTATTAGCCACCTTATAATGTTCTTGTCATGATTTATTAAGTCATTCAACTAATATTTATTGAGTACTTACTTTAGATACCTGGGCATTAGGTATACAAATATCTGAATAAAATAGACAAAATCCCTGACCCCTTGAAGCTTCTGTTCTAGGGAAAAATCAAGAGTCAAAAATTGAAATATATAGTGTTTAAAATGATGGCAAATGCATTGAGGATTAAAAAAGAGATGGGCAGGTAAAAATCATTCTCGTGTCTTATGGATGGTATGGGACTTTACATACAGAGGTCGCAGAAGGCAAGGTGAGAAGGCGGTGACGGTGGAAGCAGTGAGAAATATTTAGATATTGGATATATTTCAAGGTAAAGCCAACAGTATTTGCTGATGAAGTTGACGGGGGTGTGAGAGAAAGGGAAATCAAGGTTTACACTAAACCTGAGCAGCTCGAAAGATGAAGGTGCGGTGGGGAAACCTGTATGAGAAACGGGATTTGGGAGAAACATCAGGAGTACATTTGTGGACATTTCTGTTAAACATCCAAGTAAAATGTTGAACAGGCAGATAGATATTCGAGATTAGAAATCCAAGGGAAGAGCTGGGACGGAGAGACAAGTTTGGGAGTTGTCAGCCTCTAGATATTATTTAAAGTAACAATGCTGGATGAGATGAGCAAAGGAGTGTAGAAAAAGAAGAAATCTGAGGAAAGTAAGCATCCTGAGGGGAAATGAGCAACCAAGAAAAGAAGCAGAAAGAGAGTGGTCAATGAGGCAGAGGGAACACCGTGCAGGTATTGTGTTCTGACGGTCAAGAAACAGAATTATTTCAAAGCAGAGAATGTGTTCACTTAACTGCCGTTCAAAAGTCAAGGAAGATGAGAGCTGAGCATTAATAAGCACATGGAAACACTGGTTACTGAGGACCTTGACCAGAGCACCCATAAAATAAATATCTTGATACCCATCTCATGATGTTTTCTTTTTTTGTGAGCATGTATTAAATTGTTCAAGTAATATTTACTGAGTCCCTCCTATGTGTGTACGTGTTTTAATAAAGTTGTGGGGTGGAAATCCAAGTGGAAACTGAAGGCATCTAAGATAGGCAACTCTTTCGAGGGACTTTAGTGCAAATGGGACAGGGAAATGGAGCCATAACTAGCAGAGAAAGTGGAATCTCATATAAGAGAAGTAGTGTCATGGTTGTACGCCAATGGGGCTACCTCGGTTAGGAGAGGAAACTTCACGGTGCAGGAGAGAAATGGAACAACTGCTCTATCATTCTTGAATAGGCAACGCAGGTGACATCTAGTGTTCAAATGCAGGGCTTGCCCCTTAGCAAAGAGCAATGATGGTTTCTTCATAATAACTAAAGGAAAGAGTACATTGGCACAAAGACAGGTAACTAGGTAAATTTCAAGGAGGGAGTTTTTAGAAGTTCTCTTCGCGACTGTGTCTATTTTCTCTGCCATCAGCTAAGATAGTCTGGGAGAAGGTATCGGAAGTTAATGGGGAGAGGAGTTGCTATGAAATCAGTTTCTAGGAGAATAAAGGAACTAGGGAAATATGGTGTGATCAACTGGCAGCACTAAGGATTCCCTTCGTTTAGTGGCCATGAGTTTAAAGAAAGATCCATAAACATGTGGCTATTCCTCCAGCCATGTGCAGCTGTATAATGCAAGCGTGGAGTAGGTAGGGTGTACAGTTTAACAAGGGCTTTGCTGAGAAGGGAGAGAAAAATTCAAGGGAATTGAGGATGAAGCATGGGACCTAAGCTGGTTCAGAGAAAAAGGAGGGCACGTATAGTCTATAGGGGAAAAAGCACAGGGGACATATTGAAGATTAAATAAGATTATTCATGTAAAGCTCGCAGTACAAAGTAAATTAATTAGGTGGTGGCCATTCCATTACTTTTAATGTTCTTATTATTATTTGCTTAAGTCATTACGTCAAGGACTATATCTTATTTATCTTTGCAGTTTCCAGCGCTTTTATGATGCTTGGAATAGAGTAAAATCAATGGGATGGTGGGGGAAATGGAATTGAGTAGAAGGGAAAGTCAAGAATATTGTCTTCCTTTTAATTGCCAAAATATCTAAAATAAGTACTCAGCCATTTATACCGTTTTGACTATTAAGAATATTTTCCTTTTTAAAAACAAATTTATATTTTGCTATATTAACATGGGGAAACATTTCCCCCTGGTTCTGATTTGAAGAGTGGAAAAAAAAAATAGTCCCAAAATAAATACAGAAGAGTTCTAAATGCATAATACCACATACCAGGCCTTTGTGAACTTGTCTAGGAAATTTTAATGTGAATAAATACATAGTTAATCTCAGAACTGCCCATGAACCCATTCAGGTCTATTACTTTTACCTACAGTTCAAACACAACAATCTTAGTCATGTACTTCCATGTCACAGAATGAAAATCAAAGTGGTGATTAGTCTATTAATAGAAGTAACCTGATAAACAATTCTACCCTTGATATACATAAGCCAAAAAAGAAAAACAATATTATAGCCACAGAGAAATACTCCCATGGTCTTATCCCAAAATCAAACCTATACCAGCATGAGCAAGGGGTGCAAACCTCCTTTGCCCAGATGGAGTTTCTCATTCACTTCTTTAGAAGAGAATGATTCTGATGGCCTCTGGCATTCTCCATGAGCTTTGATGGCAATTTATTTCAAAGCCACAGGCAGTGCAAACAACCCTGCCATTTGATCCAATAAATCCTATAGGATTCGAGGTATCCGTGGTGAGAAAAGTCACCACGAAGAGGTTATGCAAGTCCCAATATGAATATCACAATTGGCTTCCCTAGGATTCTGGAACACGGGAATTATGTATGACTTGAAAAATAGGTCATTGAGTGGTACCGGAGCCTTGTAGAAATGGAAGGCAGGATCAGGGTCACAAAGTGGCCAGACAGCCAGAAATGCCCATCAAGAGCTAGGTTCTATCAGACCTAGCCAGTCATAAGATCAAGTCAGCCTAGCAGCAACTCATTGTAAACATCCAAGACTAGATCATGAAAAGGGCTAGAGGGCACAAGTTAACTACTTGAGCAGGTGGTCTAGTCTCCCACGTCACCCACCGCTACTGCTCCAGGAACTTTCTGTTAGCGTACATCTATGGTCCTTATGGTCAGCTGAGCCTGACTCGATTCACAAATAGGTTGGCTTGGCACACAAAGAAAAGTGAAAACAAACCATGGCCACGTGACAGTCCTACTCAGCGTGCTGTTGAAAGCATAGTGAGATCTCTTCCCAATGGCCATAGCTTCAGACAATGCACTTAGTCATTCATCTACTTTGGAAAGAAAAGTGGCTCGCGATTATATGTAGACTCCTCAGCAGAACTGAAGTATTCCTAGGCAGCTCTGCTGCCGAGGGGATAGATTAAAAGGTCAAGGAAAAGGAGGCCTTGGGTAGAAGTATACGGTGGACCGATGGCACTGGGCTTGAAGAGTGAAGATATGTTTTACATGTTAATGCCCTCCACAAAGCATCCATCACAGAGGAGGCAATAAACAATAAGGAAGACAAAATGACTCAGCCAGCTGACATCAGCCAAGCTCCATCATCAACCACCCTGATGTTGTCACGTGGATGGAGTAGAAACAGTGATAGGGATAGAGGCTATGCAGGGAACCAACACCTACTTACCAATGCTGACCCAGCAACTGGTGCTGTCAAACATCCACCCTGCAAGCAAGAGAGAGCAACACTGCCTCCCCAATATGGCCTCAGTCTACACTACTATTCAAGGGCTCAAGAAGTGTTTGATTCACTGACCTGGGATCTCACATAACATCAAATCAGATCACAAGGCCTGTTTAAGAGCAAATGAGATGCATGGAAGGTCACGTGACTATGGGATCCACAAGTTATATCAAATACCACATAACCCCAAAGCTGCCATCCTGAGCAATGAGAAACAGACTACGAAAGGCACAACTGAAGCACCAATTCAGAGAGGATTCCTTGAAAGGATAAGGCACCATCCTCCAGGATGCACTGGACATTTTAAAACAACGCCCTCTATATGGTGCAGTGTCCCAAAAGGAAGAATACACAGATCCAAGAACCAAAGAGAAGCAGGAGTGACTCTTTTTGTCTTCACTCCCAGGGACACAACTAGGAAATACATGC
>NW_011888915.1:4848505-4850652 GCF_000151845.1 Pteropus vampyrus
ATGCCCTCCACAAAGCATCCATCACAGAGGAGGCAATAAACAATAAGGAAGACAAAATGACTCAGCCAGCTGACATCAGCCAAGCTCCATCATCAACCACCCTGATGTTGTCACGTGGATGGAGTAGAAACAGTGATAGGGATAGAGGCTATGCAGGGAACCAACACCTACTTACCAATGCTGACCCAGCAACTGGTGCTGTCAAACATCCACCCTGCAAGCAAGAGAGAGCAACACTGCCTCCCCAATATGGCCTCAGTCTACACTACTATTCAAGGGCTCAAGAAGTGTTTGATTCACTGACCTGGGATCTCACATAACATCAAATCAGATCACAAGGCCTGTTTAAGAGCAAATGAGATGCATGGAAGGTCACGTGACTATGGGATCCACAAGTTATATCAAATACCACATAACCCCAAAGCTGCCATCCTGAGCAATGAGAAACAGACTACGAAAGGCACAACTGAAGCACCAGTTCAGAGAGGATTCCTTGAAAGGATAAGGCACCATCCTCCAGGATGCACTGGACATTTTAAAACAACGCCCTCTATATGGTGCAGTGTCCCAAAAGGAAGAATACACAGATCCAAGAACCAAAGAGAAGCAGGAGTGACTCTTTTTGTCTTCACTCCCAGGGACACAACTAGGAAATACATGCCCCCCACCCCTGTAACTCTGGGTTGTTTAGTATCTTTTCTCCAAAGGGGAAATGCTTCCACAGAGGGCATAGCAAGAGTCCTACTTAACTATAAGTTACAGCTGCTACAGGGCACTTGGGGCTCTTTGTGCCCAGCAACTAAAAAGGGAAGAAGTCAGCATCCTTGTAGGGCCCTGATTATCAGGAGGAGATAGGGCTGCTGGTACACAGTGGGGGCAGGCAGGCGCACACATGACATCTTTGTGATGCACATGATTCTTTTAGGTACTACTTTTGCCCAGTGCTGATGGTAAATGGGCAAGCATGTCAGCTGTAACCTGAGAAGGGCATGGCGACCAGGGACTATGACCCACCCCAGAGATGAGAGTCCAAGTCCCAACACCAAGTAAACCACCTGGACCAGTGGGGAAGTTAGCTAAGAAGGAGGAGAATCTAGAGTAGTTAAGGACAATAATGAGTATGATTGTGGCCCTAAGACCAGCTATGGGAAAAGAGGCCTTGAGACCCCCAAGAGAAGAGGTACCCCCAGATCCTAGAGTTGTTGCTCCTAGAAATTACACAAGAAGAGAATCGGAGCAGTGCAAGGAGGGGTCTGCAGTCGATGCTGTGAAACTCCACCCGGCTCCCGGTTCAGGACTGAAGGACACATTCCCCCGGGTGCTCTCAACCCTCGGTGGTCAGTCCTTTCTGGAAACTGCCCTTGTCTGAGGTACCTGAAAGGGCAGCCTGATCCCGTCATTGCTTAATGTGACCATACACAGGTCTGGCACCCTAGCCACAGAAGACGGTTTATCCAGTTTCAGGTGGGCAAGGTCAGCTAAAGCTTTTAAGACCATATCACAGCTCGACTTCCTGCTCTGCCCAATCCTAACCTAACCTTCTCTTCTCTCTCCTCCCCTTCCCTTCCACAGATATTGATCCCACTGACACTCCTAATAAACTTCCTGCATCTTTTCTCGTTCCCAGAATCTGCTTTCCAGGAAACCCCAACCCGTCACAGCAAGGCTGATATTAAATTAATATTAACATGGGCATGATATTTTTATTTAGTCAATATTTTTAAATGTATAGATTGTACACACAAACTTAGATTTTTTTTTTTTTTTATTAGAAAACCTGACAATTCTGAGCTATGGACACACCTTGGTGCCTGTCAGCTGGAGTGGAATACTAGCTGCCTTTTGAACAGACTGTGTATTCTCCAATTAGCCATAATGCCTGCTGCTTCCTCCACCTTTACATAGGGCTGGCCTTCCATGCATCATGTCTTATCATCATTCGAATTTCTGAAATCAGATCACTTGAAGGCTCTGAGTTACTTTGGCCTTAAAGAATAGGGACTCTGTATCTCAAAGATGAGGGTTGTACGTTTCCTAAGCAATCTGGTGCCTGTTCAGAACTGAGAGAGCCGTGAATTGTCTTCAGGGAACTACCCCTCCCCAACCACCCCGACTCCACCCCGATGGGGCCCCAAACCAGAAGACTG
>NW_011888915.1:4850702-4852015 GCF_000151845.1 Pteropus vampyrus
TTTTTTTTTTTTTATTAGAAAACCTGACAATTCTGAGCTATGGACACACCTTGGTGCCTGTCAGCTGGAGTGGAATACTAGCTGCCTTTTGAACAGACTGTGTATTCTCCAATTAGCCATAATGCCTGCTGCTTCCTCCACCTTTACATAGGGCTGGCCTTCCATGCATCATGTCTTATCATCATTTGAATTTCTGAAATCAGATCACTTGAAGGCTCTGAGTTACTTTGGCCTTAAAGAATAGGGACTCTGTATCTCAAAGATGAGGGTTGTACGTTTCCTAAGCAATCTGGTGCCTGTTCAGAACTGAGAGAGCCGTGAATTGTCTTCAGGGAACTACCCCTCCCCAACCACCCCGACTCCACCCCGATGGGGCCCCAAACCAGAAGACTGGATCCCAGAACCACCAGAGCCTCTGCTAAAAGCATGTTTGAGAATACGCGCTGGAGCTGCTGAAACTATGGTTAAGTGCGGTCAGTTTCACCCTTGGGCCGAGTGGAAACACACATGATTGGATTCAGATCCCTCCATGTACAGCACAACAGCTCACTCCCAGATGAGGGATGTGAGATTCGCTCTTGGATGGAGGCTCGGAATAGCCAGCCAACTCCCAAGTGCAAGGCTGTAACCCCGCTTATATTTTCCAGGTTTCCCATCCGTCTCCAGGAAGGGACTTTGGCTGTATGTCCTTTGTTTTATTTCCTCTGGTTTCCTGTACTCGGCTACAGCAAATGCTCCAAGGCCACAGGGCCTCATCAGCCTCTGGCTCCCTATCTTTTCAGAGAAGTAGGAATGGCAGACATATGCCTGAGGGCCCAGTCTCAGGTTTCTCCAAACAAATTCCCAAAGGAGATAGGAATGAAAAATGGTGCCTCTTGCACATAACTGTTGTGTCAACAAATGAGAACCTCTTTGTTGGACACGTCACCTCTACACACTGATTCCAAATGAAACTCTGGATTTCTGACCTCAAGAAGCCCAATATTAGATGCTGACCTGGTCCCTAGCAGAGTTCTTGGTCAGTTTTGAAGGTCTAGGAACTAATTTTTCATTGGAGATAGTGAACATAAGAAGCAAGAACCAGAGACTGAAATACATTAAAACTTAAATTTTTCAAATGATTTAACTTTGGAATTAACAGCCTGAAAAATATTCTAAGCTTTAGTTGCCTCACCTATAAAATGGGTCAGCAGAAGAGCTGAGTGGATGTGCTTACAAAAACGTGAGGGAAGAGGTCCTAAGAGGCAGAAGGATGAGTTGATTCCTTTAAAAAGAGTTGCCAGTGTATATCATTACAGCATAGACTGATTAAA
>NW_011888915.1:4852643-4855907 GCF_000151845.1 Pteropus vampyrus
ACATAAGATGGGAAAGACGGAAGTATGGACAGAGCTAATGACCCTCACGTGACATTTTTTCAAGTAAAATAGAAAATAGCCAATTAACTTGAGAACACAGGTAGGCTATTTTCCATGACCACGTCAATAAAAAAGAAAAATATCTGAGGCAGCCAATTGCCCACCACCGAGGACAGAGTGGGGGACGGAGTGGGAGACAAGCTGCTCTTCTTCCTTTGACCAATGACCAGTGGAGAACCCTCAAAGTAACACCACATCCTGGGAAGCCAGACAAGCCACACCACACCCAAATCAAGAAAACACACATGCGCACGCGCACACACACACACACACACACACACGCACGCACGCACGCACGCACGCACGCACGCACGTACACCTCGCCACTCCCCAACCACCCCTATCCAGCCCCTCCCCCAGGCTCTGGAGAGGTCTGCCTGAGGTGAGCCGTATTCTCCTTCCCCAGGGCTGTAAGTCTCTCCATCAGTGATGGCTGCTAGAAGGTGGTATCAATAAACCCTCTTGACTGGTCCCTGGGTCCCTTTGCTTTCCTCCCTGCTAAGCAAGAATCTATTGTGACCCTGAGAGTGACAAAGTGGGAGCCTAGAGACTTCACTCCGGAGCTCGGAAATGCAATCCAACTCAGCTGATCACACAGACTGGTGTTTCAATTCCAGTCCTGCCATGTGCTAACTATGGCAGCCCTGGACAAGTTCTTTTAAACTCAGCTTCCTCCTCTGCACAATGGGGATAATAAAACTAACTTACATGGTATGAAAATTAGTTGAAATAATAGAGAGTACCTGATATTTTGTGGAATGCTCCAAGAAACTATATTAATTAGATTAATTGAAATGTTGCATGATGTTGCCCAAGGTCCAGAGTGTCATTGAGTGAAGCTAGTCCAAGAGAGCCAAACAAATTCTATGGGTGTATATTCTTGCACATTTTTTTCCAGGGCGAGTCTCCAGTATTCTTCAGATTCTCAGTAGGGTACCTAACCGAAAAGGTCACACATTCTCACTGAGATGATAGTGCCTCCCAATTCTTATCTACAGCTAGATCTCTTCTGTCAGCTTCAAGCTCATCAATCCATATGTATATGGGATGTCTCCATCGGAGTGACCCACAGACACCTCAGCGTCACAGTAGTGCACCCCGTGGTGGACCACCCAGATCCCCCTTTGGAAATAAAGGGCATAGGATCCCAGCTGCTACAAGTGCCACTGGCAGAGGCTCCCAATTGCCAGCCGCTTTTGAACATGGCTTCAGCTAAGCAGATTCACCTTGACTGAGATAACCTTGCCTTGGGGTGTGGCCCATACCCAATGATAACACAGAGTGGAGGCCTAGCCCTTTTACCCCAACTCAGGACAGAGCTGAAGTCTGTCCACTTTTCAGAATTCCCCACAGGGTCAGCGGAGGTTTGCCGTGAGGCTACACTCTCCTACTTAATTCTGCTCCCTTCCCTTCCCTCCCTTTCCTTCCCATCCCCTAAAAAACCTGCATGTTAATCTTCATCTCATAATCTGCTTCTGAGGGAAATTGGAACACTTAACATGTCTCGAATAGGTTCCAGAAGCTTCTGTACCTTCTCCAATGCTTTGTAGTTCAGCTGGTGATTCTTCACCTGATCTTTAACCAGAAACCGGGGGCCTTCGTCTCTGGTGCTTTTACATCATCGGCTCCCTCCACCTAGATCAACCACAACCAATCTGGGTCTTTCTTATCATTTACTTCTCATCTGAAATGTCACCTCCTCACTTACCTGTCCGTGAATCTCCTATCATTCCCCCGTACTCTCATGTAAAAGTCTAAAATTCTTCATATGATGTACTGATCTCCCCATAGTTGGCCCCTGCTCATCTCTGTGGCTTCACTTCCTTTCACTCCTGAATGCCTTTGGTGAATACATACCAACATACATATACTATACATACATGCACGCACGCACACATACATACATTCATAAACAAACTCAAACTAAGTGAGAGCAGAATCCTGAAGAACTAATGGGTTGGTTGGGGTGGCAGAAAGTTTTGTATGGACTCATTTGCAAGTCAATTGGATATCATTTAGGTTCACTCTTCATGAAAACACCTTGTTAAAAAGTGAAAGATAGCAAATCTCAGTAAAACAATTATAAAAAAAAAAAGAGAGGGATTATATTTATTAAAAAGATTCAAGTATAAGGAACCAGTCAGGCTGGAATTAGGATCTGTTAGCCATAGCTTCTTTGACCTTCTGAGGCCTCGTGGTCATTCACTTAACTCTATTTACATTACATTTTTTTCTCAAAACATTTGGCCACTCCATATTTCTTTGTTATAATCACATTGAGAGAATAAATTGAATATCTCTTGGTTCCAGTTGCCAGTTGGAAAGAATCTGATTGGTTCTGCTTGAATCAGTTGAAACCCTACAACCTAATGACTTAAGGAGAAGGGGTGGAGGAATCACAATATAAACACTGCCAGGAGCCCACCCACATGGACCTAGATGTATTTCTCAGAGAAAAAGGAGCCATTATGATTTTGGCAGAATCCAAAAAGACGACTAGTGTACTGATTCTTATCTATTGTCCACACAAAAAAAGGCAGATAAGGGTGCACAGAAATTCATACATCATTACCAAGGAAAAGTAAAAAATGTCAAGTTTAAGACAGGAGCTGTCTAACAAGTACAGCAGAAAAAAGATTGAGATGAATTTTGCAAAGGTGATCCTTGAAAACTTAAATCTGCCTGCTCGCCATATGCTAATAAGCATTCTCAGTCCAGGTGTTACCTGCATCTAGGTGCCTCTCTCTCTGGCCTTGCCTCCACCTCTCTCTCTCAGGCTTCTTGGTCTTGCCTCTGATTGTCTATTTGTACTAGCTCCATTTCTCTTTCAGATCTTCAAAGAGATCAAGTCCATGAGACCATAGCAGCCAACCCACTTAGTTCCACAAGTTAAAGCACGTGAGACTGGAGAAGTCACACAGTTTGCTTACCTCTAACCCCACAGTTAGTGACACAATCAGTGTTGGGCTCTGACTCCAGTTACACACTGCCTCTCTTCATCCTAGATAGACAGGGGTGTCAGGGACAGAGGCAGGGTTCATGCCCTGTTCAAACCTTCAGCAGTACTAAGCTCAGTCTCAAATGAAATAAAATTGTGCACAATATCAAAAGAGATGGATAAATGCTGAACCAGAAACAATTCCTATTCCGAGATCCAAGGCATACAGTCAAGGTGGTGTTGTGGAAAGAGGAAAAAAGTCGAGA
>NW_011888915.1:4858567-4861151 GCF_000151845.1 Pteropus vampyrus
ATACGATTAGATCCTGTCTTGTAATATCTTTTACTTATTTTACCATATTCATTGAGCTATAACTCACATACCATAAATTCACCAGTTCAATGAGTTTTTTAGTATATTCACAGTTGTACAACCATCACCACAATCTAAGTGTAGTATATTTTCATCACTAGAAAATTCCTTTATTTTTTAAATCTGGATTTTCATGAATTTCTTAAGGGAGAAATTTATCAAAGATGTTACTTCTCTCATACATAGTTGGTTAAAATATAAAACAGCACACACACTCCAGGAAATAATTTGGCAATTTCTTGTAAGACTAAACATGCATTAACTATTCGACCTAGCAATTGCACTCTTAGGCATTTATCCGAGAGAAATAAAAATTTACATTCCCACAAAAACCTGTACAGGAATGTTCATAGCAGTTGTGTTTGTAATGGCCAAAATGTGGAAACAACCCAAATGTCCTTAAACAGGTGAATAAATAAATAGTCTGGTACATTCACACAATACAATACAACTCAGCAACAAAAAGGTCAAACTACTGACAGATGAAAAAATAGGATGAATCTTATGGGAATTGTGCTAAATAGACAAAAATAACTTTACAAAGTGATATACTCTATGATTCCATTTATATGACATCATCAAAATGACAAAACTTTAGTGATGGAAAACAGATTAGTGGTTACCGGGGGACAATGAAGAGGTAGAATGAGGAAGCTCCTTTGGAGTGATGGAATATAATTCTGTATTTTGGTTGTAATGGTGGTTATATGAATATGCATTGGGTGAAACTGCAAAGAACTACGCACATGCACACTCGCACACACAAATGCATGTGCGTAGGTGAAAAAAAATAGGTGAAATCTGACTAAGGCCATGTTGTATAGTTAACATTATTGTACCAGTGTTAGCTTCCTGGTTTGGGCATTGTACTGTTGTTATATAAGATGTGATCACTGATGAAAGCTGAGTGAAGTGTTCAAACAACTCTATGTACTATTTTTGCAACATCCTGTGAGCCTATAATCATTTCAAAATAAAAAGTTAAAATAATAGCATTTCAAAAGAAAAGCCAAACAAGTTTTGAAGAAGATAGTCAGACATGAAAGCTGGCATGTATGTGATTTTTGAGAACAGTCTTAGGATTGACGCAGTTAATCATCATTGCTGAAGACTTGACAGAAAGGCTGAAATCACCAAACAAATTGCTCAAAGTGGAAAATTATTTAAGGAAATGGAACAAATACCTTCAAAGAACAGATAAAAGCAGAGCCTAAAAGCTGTTTATAAATACAAGCTAAAGAATAAGTAAAAAACACTTTAGGAAAGGTGGAACGATCAAAGGATTTAGAAACTACAGGATTAATCCCACATAAAGGATTGTCTTAACATGTTATCATAATGGGAAAGATGACTCAAACTCTTGAAAACACTCTTAAAGGTTTTGGAGTAGGAAATTATAGTGAAAAAAAAAAAACAACTGAAGTTAATTTATTTGGATTAAGAGCATGAACACAAAGTAGCACCAATGAACAAATCTTCAGAAATGAATGTATGATCATTACACTGCTTGTACAGATAATAGTAATAATAAGGAAAAGAGTAAAATTATTAAGCACTACGTGCCCAGGAACTTTTCTAAATGTTTTACATGTATTAACTTACTTAATTCTTATAACAACCTGCTGAGATTGATACTATTACATGGCCCTTTTTATAGCAACAAAGTGAGCCACGATAATTTGTTACCTGACCAAACTAACATAGCAAGTGGTGGAGCTAGAACTGGAATCGATATAGCTACAAAAGGTCATGAACTTCATTTTGAAATGCAAAATTAAATAAAGGATATGAATTGGTCTATAATTTTAGCATGGAAAATTAAGCCCTGATACAATTAATTCCTCAATCACCCAGTCAACAGAAGAAACAAATTGATTTTATTTGAATTAACATGAACTTTTAGTTATCCAGGGTCCATTCAGAGGACAATTTTTATGACTATAAAATAATTAATGTCCATTAAGATGAGTAGAGCAATATAGTAAATTAGATAATTTAGCCCTTCCAACACAAAATATATAAATGCACAGTTAGGGGCCAAAACAAGGGAACTGAAAATAGAAGTAAGTGTGAAAGCTGACACTTTGGCGACCTTATGGGAATTTGCCCATCTTGGTTACCAAAGGTTTGGTTTTAAACCTCCAGAAAGGACAAGAAAGGGGACCCTTAGGTTCACACCAAAGCAGAAGTCGGACCCTCTCCACCCTCCCACATAAATTTTGATCCTGCTGTGAAGAAAATCAAGAAGGAAAATCTTATTAATAAAAGGTGACAACATGGAGCTTGTTGGCTTTGGACCATGCTCTCGATACGGCATTGTAGGGCGAGTCTCTCCAGAATTTATAATGATGGGAGGACCCTCTCACAGGTTTGGATTTTATTTTAAACCATTGGGAATTCCTAAAATGAGATATTAACATCAAAAACGGTCATGGCAAAGATACCATTGGGGTATCTAGCAAAAGCAAATTACTCAAAAGAAACACTCTAAATTCAGGCTAAGTAAATTCTTTCCAAAAAAAAA
>NW_011888915.1:4861201-4863566 GCF_000151845.1 Pteropus vampyrus
CTTAAGTTTTCCAAGTGGAATTCCAAATTCTTGTGTTTCTTTCCAGTGAAGAAAACTTGCAGCCAATTCCTCCATAAACCAGGGGAATAAGATGCATAATCTTTGAGGCTCGCTACAAAGAAAACTTTTCCTTGTTGATTTTCTCAATAATTTGGCTGACACTAGAGTCCCTCCTTTGCTTCCATTATAGGACTTGGCAGTTTCTAAAGAGAAAAGAGTTTGAAAAAGAACACAAAGACTAATACATGGGTGAATAAACTTCAGAAATGGTTTCGATGACATATTATTGCAAACGATTTTTTTTTAGCTTGGAATTTGTTTTCGTTTTGCTTTTTAATTGAGTTCAGCATGCGGTACTTTGTCTTCTAATCTCTGGAATATATCTGTTCACTTCTTACTGAGCACTGCTGGCAATGGACAGTCTCACCAGCAATTTTGCCTTTTTGCAGTTCAAGTTCTAAACAGTTGGAAATCTCAGCCGAGTAAAACCTTGGAGCTCTTTCTGAACTACCATAATGATCTCCAAATCTCATCTAAAAATACATTCAAAATATTTTACATACAACAAACTTAGAAATGCTGAATTTTAGTTTCTGAGTACAGAAGAGAGAAAAGCTGTAAGTATCTTAATCCTGTAAGTAAGTTCATTGCAGTGTTTGAAGAAAAGTTGAATGTATATCAATTCTTTTCATCCATGAAAGTAGAAAAGCATCAAATTAGGACACAGACCTGGTATTCCATCTTGGCTACATCAAATATTTGCTTTGTGAAATTGGGAAAATTTCCTAACCTTCTTGAGTTTGTTTCTTCTTCCATATAATGGGGATAATACTATTTCCATCACAGAACACTGTTTGGATTAAATGAGCAAAATGGTGGCTAATAAATACAGTGTCTGGTACATAGTAGGTTATAAGTAACTGTCAGCTGCTTCCCTTGTCTTCCTACAAATACAATGGCAAAATCTGTCATGTTGTATTAATACATATGACTCACTTTCTCATAACAATATCACCAGGCAGTTATAAACTGCTAAGAGGAAAATGTCTTTTCATAAACTTAATGCTAAGATAATAATACTATGCAGGAAGCATTCTAAATACTCTACATACGTTATTTCATTCAAACAAAGGAAGGTAATTTTAATATTTCCATTTACAGAAAAGGATGCAGAAATTGAAAACAGTTAAATGACACATTAGTTAGTAGATGGGTCAGGATTTATTGTATGTTAAACATTATACATAATGCCTGCCACATGATAAATTCTTAATAAATATTAGAAATTTGATTAGGGAATAAGTTTTTTTGCAATACGATTAGATCCTGTCTTGTAATATCTTTTACTTATTTTACCATATTCATTGAGCTATAACTCACATACCATAAATTCACCAGTTCAATGAGTTTTTTAGTATATTCACAGTTGTACAACCATCACCACAATCTAAGTGTAGTATATTTTCATCACTAGAAAATTCCTTTATTTTTTAAATCTGGATTTTCATGAATTTCTTAAGGGAGAAATTTATCAAAGATGTTACTTCTCTCATACATAGTTGGTTAAAATATAAAACAGCACACACACTCCAGGAAATAATTTGGCAATTTCTTGTAAGACTAAACATGCATTAACTATTCGACCTAGCAATTGCACTCTTAGGCATTTATCCGAGAGAAATAAAAATTTACATTCCCACAAAAACCTGTACAGGAATGTTCATAGCAGTTGTGTTTGTAATGGCCAAAATGTGGAAACAACCCAAATGTCCTTAAACAGGTGAATAAATAAATAGTCTGGTACATTCACACAATACAATACAACTCAGCAACAAAAAGGTCAAACTACTGACAGATGAAAAAATAGGATGAATCTTATGGGAATTGTGCTAAATAGACAAAAATAACTTTACAAAGTGATATACTCTATGATTCCATTTATATGACATCATCAAAATGACAAAACTTTAGTGATGGAAAACAGATTAGTGGTTACCGGGGGACAATGAAGAGGTAGAATGAGGAAGCTCCTTTGGAGTGATGGAATATAATTCTGTATTTTGGTTGTAATGGTGGTTATATGAATATGCATTGGGTGAAACTGCAAAGAACTACGCACATGCACACTTGCACACACAAATGCATGTGTGTAGGTGAAAAAAAATAGGTGAAATCTGACTAAGGCCATGTTGTATAGTTAACATTATTGTACCAGTGTTAGCTTCCTGGTTTGGGCATTGTACTGTTGTTATATAAGATGTGATCACTGATGAAAGCTGAGTGAAGTGTTCAAACAACTCTATGTACTATTTTTGCAACATCCTGTGAGCCTATAATCATTTCAAAATAAAAAGTTAAAATAATA
>NW_011888915.1:4864971-4871343 GCF_000151845.1 Pteropus vampyrus
ACATTAGAAAATAATTTATCATAAGCAAAATTTAGCAGATATAATAAGTATACTAAGTCCCCTCCAAACTTCATATAATAAAAAAATCAGATAGATAAAACAAAATCAGTACGTTTAAATTGACAAAATTCCCAGTACAAACAAGATTTAAGTACAGGATCAGAATAAGACACTATCAAAACAAAAAAAATAATGCAGATTTCAAAAAAGGGAAAGGGCATATATCTTCTGGAAATTAAAAAGAAAAAAAGACAATAAAATCAAATATTTAATGAACAGTTAAACAGCAGATTAACTGAAAAGAGAATCTGTAAGCTGAAATGTAAATATGATCGAATAACTAATTGTGATAAATGAAAAATATGATAGAGAATCTAAGATGTCTGGACATTAGTGAGATGGTACACCACCAATTTATAGGAATTGCAGACAGGAAATGAGAGAGAATGGAGACAAGTAATACAGTGAAAATGGCTAAGACAGTTCCAGAATTGTTGAAAGATGTGAATTCTCAGATTTAAAAAGCATGTTGAGTTCACAGCAGGAAAAATAAAAATACCTAAATCTTAATTAAAATTACAGAACTCAAAGACAAAGAAAAGATGTTAAAGGTAAGCAGAGAGAAAGCGATGTTACCTACAAAGGAATTTTGATTTTTATATCACATCAGCTTTTGAAAGACTCCTGATATCTTTAAATATCAAACACCACCCAATACAAGGTTAGTGTTTAGCATATTTTATTTATTCTAATTCTCAGTAATCTATTGATTATCATTATCATTTGAACATGATAATAATATCCCCTTCGCACACTCTAGACAGTATTTCAAAATCTCTACCATGTGATGAGTCTAGTTTTAAGAATGTGATGAAAGAGATTCTAACCCTGACTCCTCCAACTAGAAGCTTTTTGACCTTGGGCAAGTTATTTAGTCTCTCTGTCTCATTTCACTTATCTATAAAAAGGTAGCTCTCAGAGATTAGATAGTATTGTGTGTTTTAAGTGAAATGATACATGTAAAATGCTTATAACTGTGTCTAGAATACAGGAAACACTCAATGAACATTAGCTAGTGTGATTATTGTTATCATATTTCATTTGATCTTCACAATAGCACTGCAGTAGAGGTTTTGTTTTCATTTTTCCAGGGAATTGTATTATTTGATATTTAATGGCCCATTCAGAATCACGATTAGACTTTAGAGCTAGGACCAGAATTCATGTCTCTTGTGTCCTATCATTTTGAGCTCTCTTAAGTACTGCTCTTATAAAAAATGTTTTTCAATAAAGAATTTATCCTGGGTATCCACTGCATGAGATAACACATCTCTCAAAGCTTCAAATACTTTCTTTATATTTATAGGTCTGTTAGAAGTAGTTTACAGATCTTCTTAACACACTCTGACTTTTTTATTTTCACTGCATCTCCAGGCTGTACACACTGGCATCTGATAGGACTGGCATTCAGTTATGTATAATACTATCTGTAAGTGAGGCTGGAAAATGGAGTTTTGCTAGCTGGGCATACTGCTACCCTCAACAAAATCAGGGTTGTCTAAGAAAGAAGACAATTGATTATTCGTTAGACAAATGCCATGATACATAAAAGGTGTGGTCTGAGGAGCAGATGGCACCTTTGGAAAGAAGGAAACAGCACAGAGAATGCAAGGGGCTCCCCAGGGTTTGTGGCCCTGCACATGCTCTGTAAAGCTATGCATACTTTGGTCATGCTGACCTTTCTGCTTTAAATTTTGCCCAACTAACGCCTTCACTATCTACAGGATTTCAGGTTCTTAAGCATCCATGCTTTCTCTTTTATAGATCCTCTGCCTGGAGACACCCTCCCTTCCCACTCCAACCCCACCCCCATTGAGTGTGTGCACACGTGCACACACACACCAGCATATATTTCCATTACCATACCATACGTACAGATTTTGCCATGCACTGAGGCCATGGGAAGACTTCCCTGTCTCCAAACCCTGGTTCAGCTCCCCATCTGTCTCTTAGCCCCTGTGGCCCTTTGTACAAGTCCCTATTGGAACACCTATCACACTGTACTTGTGTTCATGAAGGTGGCCAGTCTCTTTCCCCACCATTTTCTAAACTTAGCATTTTAACGGAAGAAACTACTCTTTTTACCAGGTCGGGTTTGCATTTTATTCACTTTTGGTTCACCGATTATTTGCACGGGATCTAACAGCTAATGAGTGACCAGTAAATATTTGTGGAATAATTAAATTAATAAATTCAACTGACTATTTCAGGATTTCGTAAAAGAAAAAAATGGTGCTTCAAGCAGTAATAATAGTTATCATATATTGAGAGTTTATGTATGTAAAGCATGCTGGGTTTCGAGCTTTACATGAATTACCTTTTTTAAATTTTTCCAACAACCATATGATTTTATATATATATATAAAAATTACCATGCTTATTTATAAGTGAGGAAACTGAGGCCAATAGAGGCTATTTGCTCAAGGTCATATAAAGCATCGATCAGGAATTTGAACCCTGGTTGTTTCTACTCCACAATCAAAGTTCTTAATTACCAGGCTGTGTTGCTGAAACTCAAGTTGGCTGTATGTCCTGAGAGGGTGCTGCAGTGTGAAGCTTTAGAGCACTGAACAGCTGTTAGGTAATACACATCTTGCTGACTCAGCAAAGGACATTTTGTCTGACAAGAGAATGAAAAGAGAAAAGTGAACGGTTGGGGTGGGAGGGGTTGTTGTTCTTTCTTTGGGGAAAGAGAGGAAGCAGGATGACAAATGAAATAAACTGAGAATCCACATCAGAGCAACCACAGACCCCGGCTAAGACAGGCATTTCATCTATCAGCACCATTCTGACAACCAGCTAATTAAACGTCTCTCGGGAGAGGGTTCCCATCTTGACTCACAAGGGCAAGTGCTGAGTTCTGAAGCCTATTCTCTACATGGGGTTGAGCAAAACTAGCTTCCCAGATGGCCTGATAATCCCCGAAGCGAGCATTAACACTCAAGTCCCACTGGAAAACAGGCAAAGGCAGCAGATTATACAGAGAGCAAGATTAGCATAATAAGAATAATAAAAGCTTACATTTTATTGGGTACTTGCAATCGGTCTTAAGCAACTGAGTGGTTATGTCATTTAATCCTCCAAAAGAATATAATGAGATAGACATTATCCCTATTTTATAGACATGAGATGAAAGGACAACATTTGTGCCTGTCAGTTGCCTACTGTTCCAGCCCCGAGCCCATCCTTCTATATTCTATACTCTCCAACCTCTACTTGGCTGGGATTCGGCAAAACTACATGACCCAGGACCCTTAACCAGCTAGTTTCCTATTAAGTTCTGCAAACAGGAGGCAGAAAATGGAAAAAGAGAACCAAATAAAGGGAAACAGAGCTTTTCCGTGCATCCCTGTTCTGGCAGCATCACTCATTATGGCTGCGGTTCTCTCCAGTCTCACTTTCACTCGCGGGTTTGCGACACCTTCTCAAGAGCATCAGGATCAATTAGGCAAGGTGTCTCCTCAGAATTCTGAACACTGACCCTCTGAGCACCTCCAGTCCAGCAGCCCTGTCTTTGTTTACTCGGCCCTGGGTGGTTGCTGTTCCAAGTAGTTACTACCTCTGGATTTACCTTTATGTTCCTCTTGGCTCTTTCAGCTCCCAACATGTCTATACTCAATTCTCTGTATTAAATCTGTCTGAGGTACCTAAGATGGGGTCTGTTTTAACGACTGAACAATAAACTTATAGAAAGATGTTAAATGTGTCCAATGTCACACAGCTAGCAAGCAGCAAGGGGACTGCGAATCAGGTTTTCCACAGACATTTAATTAGGAGGTTTTATCTGCTATGGGGAGCTAGGGCCACAGCTGATAACAATTTCTCAGTGCTCACATAATTATATTTTTGTTAATAATAACATATGTATATAATGCTTTAGCATTTGGAAGGAATTTCATAGTCATTACTTCGTATGATTCAGAAAGAAAATATATTATAGTTAAGGGTATAACCTTTGGAGTAAAACAAACATTATTTTAATCTTGGTTCTACAATATAATAGCTGTGCGATCTCTGGCACATTACTGAAACTTGCTGAAATTTAATTTTGTTATCTATGAAATCTGGTTACTAGAACTACCTACTTCAAACAGCTGTTGTGATCCTTTAATTAATGTAATATAATATATATGTCAAGAACTGTGTAGGGTCTGAGATTTTATCCTACTTACAACCTAACGAGTTAGCTTATTACTATTTTATGGATATTGACAGAAGACAAGAGACTCCTGGGTCAGAGACAAACAAATTCATTACTCATGACAAAAGCATTAGTCAGAGTTTCGCGTTGGCTTTCACTGATTGCTCATGCTTCTCAGTTCTCACAGGGATGATGCAAAAGGCCCAACATAGATGTGTGCACACATGGTGGATTGTATTATAGAACACTGTGTTTGGGGGATTCAATATTTTTATAGTAAACTGAAGTAAGACTACTCTTTGTCCGGGGGAAATGTTACCTTATCTGCCATGCTTGCTCACTGAAAACCATGAGAAATAATCAAGGTAAAGAGGAATCAGGGCCTTGCATTTTGAGCATAACCAGTAAGGACTTAAAGGGTTACTCAAAGCCCGTGGTGGATTGTCTCTCCCAACCAAATTTGCTTAGTACTTAGTAATTACACACCAAATAGTCATTATGATCACTGTCACTGTCAGTCTCATAAAACCCAATCAGGAAAGAATGCTTGCCGCAATCTATAGATGAGGAAACTGGCTCAGAGAAGTGAAATAGCTTGTTCGACGGTGATACCCTTTAGGCAAGGGGTGATTCTGAGTCCTAAAATCAGAAATCATGACCCCAAATCCTAAGCCCATTCCTCTCCGTCCAGATGTCTATTTGTAAAAATAAGTGGCACATACCGTTAGCCCAGAACTGGCTGCACAGTTCGTGGGATTTGGTGTCCACATTGCTAGAATTCTTGAGCTTTAGAACCAAAGCGGCCCTAACTAGAATCTATTCTAGCGGATTCTGAACTGTGTTTACCAGGGACCTGGCTGTCCACTGAGCTTCCTCAAAGGTTACCAAGGGTGAGAAGGGAAGGTTGGAAAAGGCCTCTCGCCAAGCAGCTCCTTTAACATCAGATCACTTTGGATTTTTTTTTTTAAGGGAAGGTATGCTCCTAGAAAATCTCAGATCTGACTCTTTTGTTTTAAAGACGAAGAAGCTAAAGCCCACAAAGATGAAAGGATTTGGCCAAATTTACACGAGTAACAGAACCATGTCTCGCCTTTGCCCTCCTGGCTTGCAGACAAATGTTTTTTCCACCAGGCTGGAGGTGGCCTCAGATAAGTGTAAAAGCTGTTATAGAATGAGATGCACTTCTAAAACCAGACAGTAACAAGCCACTATCAGGAAGCTATGCACTTTGAATTGCCTGGCTAGACATGACAATGATCTCTTTTACCAGCTAATGCAACACAGTGCCTAGAGTCAAAAAGCTTGGCGTGACTCCCTGGTACACTGGGTAATGAGCTAGCTGATGTTCATTCATTCACTATTTCATGCAAATATTCATTGAGCGTCTATTACATGCCAGGGACTGTGCTAATTCCCAGGGATACAACTGTGAAAGAGACAAATTTTGAATAAGTTACTGAAAATTTCTATTCATTCATTCAAAAATAAGTATTGAGCACCTACTATAAGTCAACCACTGTGTTAGGTACTAGAGACATTGCCTCCCAGGCTAGTAGTGGGTAAGAGATAAACAAGAATCTGTAATACAGAACGATAAGTGTCAAAGAGAGATATATTAAGTACACAGAGATACCTCACTCAGCTTTGAGGATCCAGGGAAAGGTCCCTGGAAATACTCAAGATGAAGTTGAGATCTGCGGGGGAGAGAGAGAGACTAGTGCCATTACCTCAGCTATACAATGAGAATAATCTTATCTTACTCTCAGGGATGCTATGATGTTCCAAGGAGATACACTGGTCCTCCCTTACCTGCAGGGGATACGTTCCACACCCCCAATGGATGCCTTAAACTGCAGATAGTACCGAACCCTTTAAGTCCTATGCTTTTTCCTACACATACCTATCCATGATAAAGTTTAATTTATGAAATAGGCACAGTGAGAGATTACAAAAAATAACTAATAATAAAATGGAATGATTAAAACAATATACTGTAATAAAAGTTATGTGAATGTGCCCTCTCTCTCTGATAACTGACCTGCTATCCTAGACTGCTACCAAGTGATGAATAAGCAGGTAGCGCATACAGTGTCCACATGGTGGACAAAGGGATGATTCGCTTCCTAGGCTGGATGGAGCGGGATAGTGGGAAGTGTCGTCACACTACTCAG